>NW_025335941.1:42533435-42629698 GCF_004798865.1 Varanus komodoensis
TCTAGATTAAGTCAGTTAAACTTATATGCAATTGATATCAATTAATCATCACTTGAGGCCCATTAATTCCATGAAAAGTGAGTATGTGTAAAAATCATAAACATGCAACATGTGAAGCATCTTGAAATAATTTCTTCCCATGGTTCAAGGATCTATTCTTTCCTTTTTTTAGTTGCCATTTCTAATGAACAGTGAAGTAAAACACCACCTGGGAATGCCAGAGGAATATGTCTTTACTATATTTACTGTATACAATGGAAGTCAGCTATTATGTAGAAACTCCCTGTTTCATCCAGCCTTGATATTATATCAAAATCCACTTAAACATTTCATATAAAAATTAAGCCTTAGTGTTACTTAATGAGGAATAGCAGAAAATCTATCTGGCAAACAGAACTCCAGATGTTTTCTGGATAAACCACACCTACAACAACATCTGTACTTGAGACACTCCAGGGAATAATCAGCTTTAGCCCAAGGACAAAGAAGTCCATCTATCTCTCTTATTCTGTGCCTTTGTCAGTCCTTCCATCCTTAGCTCCCTTATTCTGGTTTTCATTTATCTACCCACTAGTTAATGTCTCACTCAAATCAGGATTTTACTGAAATGACTACAATCTTCCAAAAATTATGAAACACTCTTTCCCATGTTGGATCCAGGTAAATCCAACATTATACTAATAAAAACACAGCCTAATGAAGTTGTAATGCTCTTGTGCAATGCCTTCTGAAACAGCTTCTGTTTCACCTTGCACAATGTCTAATGTTAGTAATCATAGTACTGGATTTGAACAGAAGTACAGCAGAGCAATGGCTCATAGGATGGAAGTGTCCAGGCTCAGGGATAATGATTTTCTCTGCCACCCACCTCAGACTTCCTGATCCCTCTAAGCTTGACCAAAATCCTCCCCCAAATAGCTGGGGAGGGGCTGGGATGGAATTTCTCAATAACAATATATTGTTATGAGCAATTCCTGTTGCAATGCAAAGTATTTCGGTGTGGCCAGGTCTTGAATGGGCAATTAGGACTCACTTGCTTCACAGAGGACTCACTTCTTAGAATGATAAAAATAACTAGAAATGACATGTTAACTTGGAAGTTTTCTCACTGGTGCTGGCAAAATTAACTTTTGATCAAGGTGGCCCTATGCAGCCTGGGTACATGTCTCTCTCCTTCCCTTTTCTTATGCAATTCCAGGTCTCTCCAGCCAAAGTCCAATATGCTAACCACTACATTGCCTTTTCCTGGTCCCTATTCTATGATTTTTGGCTCATCTTAATAAACTGGGTACTATATTATTATGTGATGTACATAATAGGTGCCATGGGTACAGGATGGGAGACAAGTGGCTGGAGAGCAGCACTTGTGAAAGGGATCTTGAGGTACTTGTTGACAGTAGGCTGAACATGAGTCAGCAGTGTGATGCAGCAGTTAAGGCAAATGCCGCCCTTGGATGCAAAGCCAGAAGTGTAGCTTCCAGATCTAGGAAGGTGTTGATACTGCTCTACATGACTCTGGTGTGCCCACAACTGGAGGACTGCATCCAGTTACGGTCTCCACATTAAAAGAGAGACTTAGCTAGGTTAGAATTGGTTCAGTGCAGGATCACAAGAAAGGTACCTGTGTTGGGAGGGATGACACATGAAGAGAGCTTGAGGAAACTGGGTGTTTTCAGCCTGGAGAAGAGGAGACTCTGAGGGGATCATGTAGCAACTTACGGGTATGTGAGGGGATGTGATGTGAAGGAGGACTGTGACGTGTTCTTCCCTGCAGTGGAGGGCAGGTCATGTTCCAATGGGGCAAAGCTCAAGGAACCAGGTTTCAGGTTGAATGTCAGGAAATACTTACTTATATTTAGGACCCCTAGGATATGGAATGGGATTCCAGGGAAGGTAGTTGAGGCCCCAACAGTGAGGGTGTTCCAAGGAAACACTGGACAACCACATGTTGGGGATTACATGAGCGGAGCCGGCTGTAGCCAGGGGTTAGATTAGATGGCCCAGGAAAGCCTTTATGACTGGCTTTGCTTCAGTGTTTCTATATTCTCAAATTTTGTGAATGTCTGGAAATGCAATTATACAAACACAATCACAGACACCTGTGATTCACTAATTTACATTTGAAAAGTAAGGAAATTCATACCTACTTCCAACCTTTACAACATTCATTCTCTAGAGTATACATGATTCTGAATTGAAATCAAGGTCCTAAAGACCAGTGTTAAATCAATGGATCGCTCTTTCTTTTATGAGAGGTTTTTTTCCTTGTGCTTTAGGAGAAGTGGCAGTATAATTTTTAATGTTGTTTCATACGCAAAGCCTGCATGATTAATAGCCCTTAAGCACTCTGCTCTGTAGAAGAAGCATGACTGACAGTCCTCTGGGTATATAGCATATGCAGCTTGAAAATGTTATTCTTTCATACTAATGGTGTGAGATATTGCTTTTTTATTTGTGTTTACAGCTGTTAAATAGCATCAGTATCTTCAGGACTTGTGATAAGTTGGTTGAAGAATATTGATTCCTGTTTGATGTCTGCATGTGTAAAACCTTGGACAAGATTTGCAATAGCCACAGCTAATCAGAAGCCCTTATTTATTGTTGTGAGGCCATGGGACATATTAGAATATGTACACAGCTTTTAAAATGAGGTAAAAACTAAAAAGCCTTTTCTATTTTATGAGGCTATTTGATACAAGTGCTACCCCTTTTTTACTTTTCAGATGTCACACTTATTCTAGAATATCTATATACAGAATTCAAAAGCATAAGTAACCAATTTTTTAATTATTTTGTTCCACAATGGTAAACACTGAAAAACATACTTCTTTGTCCCATATCTTGGGTGCACCACTGGAATTCAATGGCATTTAAATAGTAATATTTATAGATGAATATTTATCCAAGTATTTGTCAAAAGCCATGACCCAAGAGCTGCATGAGACAGGCACCTCAATTCCTACCATGTATTCCTAGCTGATCTTCTTCAGCTGCGACACTTAATCTTCTGAAGAAATTTATACATGTTAGCAATGCCTGAGGTGTCATAGACAGGTGTAGGGAACAGTCTGTGTCAGGCCGGGGTGGCTCTCCTAGCCAACTATCTAGGGTCTCATACAGAATTGCTTTCTTGTCCTTGGCTATGATTCTTTGCTCACCAGATATGCAGAATATGGCATTATACGAATCATGTGCTTTATCCCTTGACTACAATGAAACTGGTTGGCATAGCCAACAAACAGCTTACAATATTCTAAGAAAATAGCAGTTAAAGGATAGTGTATAAGTTTAGGGCACAATCCTATGTATGTTTAGACAGAAAAAAGGGCCAACAGCTCCCACCATTCCCCAGAGTAAAATATATTAAAGCCATAGCTGAAGAAAGCCAAGACCAAAATAATAACATGAGATAGTGAGGAGCATGTCACCAACACTGGTAGGGATAACTTTGCTTTTGTTGCACCTAAACTGTACCACAGCAGTAGTACTAAACTGATCATAGGGTATCTCCTTGAAAGGGGTAGGGGGAAATCTACTGAAATGAATGGATCTTTCCTTTTCATTTTATTTGTTTCAGCCATGCTGGAAAACTTAAAGTGTAGTTTACAGTAGTTATGGCTCGGGGCGAGTGATACAAAAAAATTCTACCATGCTTTTCAGGAGTTACTAATGGAACTCCTTTTCATGAATGGGCCTCATGTATTTCCTTTTGCCCACCCACTATGTACTCACAAGTCTCATTTTTATTTCTGTAAGGAACAGCATTGGATTTAATTATATTTTTAAGAAGCCCAGAGGCTGTTGAATAAATAGAATCTTATCCACTGCTAACTTGCAAAAAGATGCTAACTTGCAAAATGCAAATTTGAGTAACGTGAAAGGAGAAAACCTTCAACAGGAATTCTCTAAAATACACACACACACAACTTTTGTTGCTCATGAAATTTGACAGCAATTGTTGGCAGCTGCCTAGATAACTGTTTACTGAAAGAGCTCAGTAGTGAGTTTTAAAAGTAACCATTATCAATTGGCTGATGTATGCCATGTTTGATTCTGAGGATTTGGTTGAATGATATTAACATTCGTACAATCTTACACACTTTATAGTCAGTGTTGCTGAATGCATTTTGCCTGGCCCCAACTTTGAATTGTAGTGAAGGGGCTGTAACACAACCCACAGTGTTTATTTGCTTATTCTTCAAGATACAACAGATAAAATGTGTGCTGTACATGATTTCAGAGTTAAACAAAATAAAGTTTATACTACAGTATCCCATTACTTAGTCATGGAAAACTCAAAAGATTGGATCTAGTCACTCCCATGCTTAAGAGAAAATCCAGTGAAATCAATATGATCAAGTCCCATTGATTACAATGGATCATTTTAATATCCTGAAGAATATTGTTGCTATTTATTAGGGAACAACCATGCAAACCACCAGCCTTCCCAGGTCAGTGCCATGCTTGAAATTTTAGTATGCACGTATATTTGTCAGGCAACACACTAAATTATGATCTTCCTGTAAATAAATTATTCTGAATTATTTGATATTTAAAGAGTACAACTGTTGCTTAAAGTAAAGGTAAAGGTTTCCCCTTGACATTCAGTCATGCCTCACTCTAGGGGGCAGTTCTCATCTCCGTTTCCTAGCCGACGGAGACAGCGTTTGTCCGCAGATAGTCCCCATGGTCATGTGGCTGGCATGACTAAACGAGGTGCACGGAACACTGTTACCTTCCCACCAAAGTGGTACATTTTTATCTACTTGTATTTGTATGCTTTCGCACTGCAAGTTTGGCAGGAGCTGGGACAGAGTACGGGAGCTCACCCTGTCATATGGATTCGAACTGTCGACCTTTCAATCAACCAGCCCAGCAGCTCAGCAGTTTAAACCACTGTGCCACCCGCAGTCCCCACAACAGTTGCTGACACCAACATAATTAATACAACTAAAAAAAAACGTTAATGCCAATTCAATCCTACCAATTTGTTCAGTGGATATTTTGAACATTTAACGAATATTTGCTATGTTATTGTTTATTTTGAACATGTCTTCAAAATGAATAATGTACCCAAACAGGTATCAGCTATATTATAATGCAAACAACTATTAAACTGAAGCCATAAAATCAGCAAATTGCAAAAGCAACAGATTAAAAGGGATAAACAAAAACTGTTTAAAATGGATATATAGATAATACAATTTGCTTTTGACTTACTCCTGCTTAGTTTTTGCTTTATTTGTGTTCATAAGTTGGCATTACTTAGATTGTAACAATATTGACTATGATAACTTGTCCACAACTATGCCCCTGTTTTGGGATGAACAAAAATGATGGCGATATCCCTACATCCCAACAGTAACTCCCATTCACTGCTACTTATCTCATAGTTGCATAGGGGCTCCAAGAAATCCCAGGGAAGCAATCTAATCCTAATCCTCACAAAAGTTTTATTAAATACTATTACCTACCCCCATCCATGCATGAACACCTTTACATAGTGAGTGGGTTTGAGAATCTGAGAAGAATGCCTCCAACAGGCCAGAAGATTGCAATGAAGAATTTTACCCTATATGGAATGACAAATGCCTGATGTTCAACCTGAACTCCAACAAGGAGGAGACACTTGAGATAATATTGCAATATACAAAGGCTACTTGAGTGCACCAAAGAATTTCAGAAGACGATCACCCTATATTTTATACACTACATCAAAACCTTTGTGTGGCTCATGGAAAACTATTGATGCTTGTGAAAGAAATGGGTGTGCCTCAACACTTGAACATCTTGATGCTTAACCTGTTTCATGAACAAGCAGCTAGTGTTAGGACAAATATGGAAAAGCAGAATAGTTTCCTACAGACAAAGGTATCAGGAAATGCTGTATTTTATACCCCCATCTTTCCAATTTGTACACAGAACATATAAGGAAAGCTGGATTAGGATCGGGGAGCCAGGAGTGAAAAATGGCAGAGGAGATATTAATAATTCATGTGATACTATATTATTGACAGAAAGCAGCAATGAACTGAAATGACTCCTGATGAAAGTGAAATGTTTAGAACAGCTGAATATTGTAAAAAGGAAATTCATGACTTACATGAATTACACAGTTTTAAAGTCAGCAATGAAGAAATTAAATTTGAAAAATTTTGCATACCTTGGTTTAGGCATTAATTCAAAGGGAGACTGCAGCCAGGAAATGTGAAGAAGACTGAAACTTTGAAGGGCAGCAATGAAGGAACTAAACTAAGAAAGATCATGAAGTGTAAAGTTATTCTACTGGAGACCCAGGCCAAGGTCATACACACTGCATGCCTCCAGATCAACATGCATTTGTGTGAACGCTGGACAGTGAAGAAAGAGGATAGGAAGAAAATGGTTGTGTTTGAAATGTGCTGAAGGAAAGTTTTGCAAATATCCTTGACTGAGAGAAAGCACAACAAACTGGTTCTAGATCAAATCAAAGCAAAATTTCTCTGGAAGCAAAAATTATGAAACTTAAGGTATTGCACTTCAATTACATTATGAGAAGAGAAGACTCACTGGGAGAAGGCTACAGGGAAAGTCAAGAGCAGGAGAAAGACCAAATATGAGATTAATTCCATAAAGGAAGCCACAGCCTTGCATGTGTAGAGCTGAGTAGAGTGTCAGGGACAGAACATTTTGGAAGGTATTATATCATAGGGTCACCTTAAGTTGAATATTAGTGGATGACATATGACAACAATCATCTAACCTCTCGTAATGGCGAGAGACTTTGTTCAGCTACAGATTTAGCAGAGCACTGGTGAGAGCTTACCAGAAATCACATAAGCATATTTTTTCAGCAAGTGGAGAGATTTTATGAGTCATTCCAAGTTTTAGGTATTCTACAACTGTATTGAAAATACAGAAATATTTACTGGAACACAGATAATTTTCTAGAGCCATTTTTGTTCGAAGTGGAGAAATACAGAAAATACATTTTATTGGTTGTATCTGGAGACTAAACTGGAGAAGGAAAAGCAGATCTGTGAATGATCAGTGAGCAAACCAATTCAGATACTATAATCAACATGTAAGACCTTCCTGCAAATCATATTCTGAGGGGGGCTCAGAAGGTGACAGCAAGAAAGAGAGCTTTCTCAGTGTGTTCCTGCTAATGGAATCCTCTTCTCAAGGAGGTCCACCTGACACCAACACCATATTTTTGTCAACAGGTTAAGATGATCTTCTATTCCCAGGCACTGAACAGCATATGGATGGGGCATTTGCGTCAGATGTCGGGTCCAGTATATTATTGTACCTGTTTTATCTATCTAAATCAACTGAAAATTTTGCATATAAGGTAATTTACTATGTAATTTTACATTTAAGTAATTAAGATGTACTAACTTGTATTTGTGATTTGTAAGTTTTGTGAGCAATAAGAGAACTTCAGTAATTGGATGGTAGAGAAATGATACTCAATGTCATTAATAACAAAGCAACACAAAACAAGACAAAAGAGAGATCCTGAAATAAAATCATGAAATCCCTTAATCAGCCTTCCCTGACATACTGCCCTGCATATTTGGACTACAGTTTCCAGCATACCTCTTCATCGGCCATACCGATAAGAGACAAAACATCTGGAAGGGGCGATATTGAAGAAGGTTGCCTTATGTCTTTTTTTTCAAAAATCAAAAAGCATCTGGAATAAACTGATTGGAAATACAGCCATGGGGGAAAGGGTTAAGCCTCTACTATTGCTTTAATAAAATTGGACCCCCTCCCCCCCTATTTTGGCCCTACAAAGGTCAACATTAATTGAAAATTAACATTTAAAATCAATTGAAAACAACTGTTTGGCAATTAAATGTAAACAATTTAATGTTACCATGCCATAACCGCATTTGCAACAGAATTATGAAAACATGGACTATTTTCTTTTGCACAAATAACATGGAATAGGAGAGAAATTGCCCTTTGCCATTAACAAGAGAAATTTCTCACAAAGTGGAAACAAATTGGTATCATATGCTGTAATTTTATTTTCCTGTATAAATTAACTTAACCTACATATTTAGGAACAGAGGCACAGCAGAGAAACAAAAAATGATATTTTGTTTCCTTTGCTTCATAGTAACTAGAAATACTTTCTCTAGGACAGATGGTAAAGGAAATAGGGGCATGGGGGGGAAAAATAAATAAGACAAACGAAGCCTGGAGGCACACTTGATCATGAAGGAATGTATTTTAATGGTGGCTTTGTTGTTGCTCTTCTTCTTGTTTTGCTTTATTATAGAAATAAACTGCAAACATGTAAAAGCATTATTTTTAATGCCTGGGATACAGAAATGGACATACTCTGTAAATCAAAATATCTAATATTCATATTTTCTTAGTGCATATACATAAAACTATATTAAAAATTTAAATGTGATATTATATTCACTCAATTCAAGCAGCAGGTTAGAAAAATGTTAGCTATATAGGAGAAAGCTTCTTGGCATCCACCCCTGGTATTCTATATTGTTCTAAAGCACCTACTGCACAGTTTTTTCCTGCTGAATATTTTTCTCAGTTTTGTTCATACAGAAATGAAGCCTCCTACCAGAATGAGATAAGTCCACATTTTTATAAACCCATTGGCATAGTTGATACTCTATCGATGGGGAGAATCTACCTACTTAGGGGAAAGGTTCTGCATAAATTTGAAGAAACCATATTTACTTGAGATGTAAGTTACATCTGTTCATGTGTGATATTTTGCAAAAGGGACTGGCTTGTAAAGGTTCAGTGGTAAAGAAGAAAAAATTCCCAGGGTCTCCTATTTTGGGTAGGGAGAGAGTGATATGAGATCTGCTGATGGATAAACTACACCTCCTTTTTTTGCTGCTTGTTACCATGTAGATGATTGTTTTTTTGGTGACTTTGTGTCTTTATATACCTCTGTGTGGAAGAAAAATATGGACCATTGCTTAATTTGCAGGTGGTTATACAGCCATCCTGTGGTTCAAGCTGCTGGGAAACAGATGGATAACAACTCACTCTGACTAACCATTGGGCAGATCAGGACTTTTCAGGAACTGCCAGCTCTATTTCTCCCACTGGTGTCCAAAGGGGCATCACAGCAGCACTGAGGGAAGTGGGGAGGACAGTTGCCTGGAGTGGGTATCTTCCTGCCCCACTCTTCTGATATCAAAAGAGTGCATTGCTCTATTAGGGAACAGGGGGTGTTTTTTTTTTTTTTGCGGGGGGAGCTGCTTCATGCTTAGCTTGGAAGCCTAGTGTGAGTTGGCGCATCCCTTCCTGGTGGAGGGAGGGAGGCTTATAAATCCAAGAAGCAGGAGGAGTTCAGATGATATGCTAAGCCACTCCCTGGATGGCTTAGCATGTTGTGCAAACCCAGTCAAAAATAAGCTCAGCAGTGACAGAGTCACTCAGTGGGCTGTTTGAATATGATGTCAGTGGCAGAACTCACAGAACAAATTAAACAGCTTGTGAATTTTAACCATGAAGTTAAAATTCTTTTGGTGACATTACAAAGCTAGGAATGGAAAACGAAAAAGAAAAATGGCTTATAACTTAAGCATAGCTAAAGAGGCATTCATCTATGTCTGTCAGGACAAAAAGCTGTTTTATGACGGGAATTCTCCTAAAGAACCCAAGTAAACATTAACAGAAAGAGATGGTTCAACTGTTCCTGCTGCTAAACAAATCTCTTTCCCAGTGTAATGCAGTCAAGTCTTGAATACTTCAGTTGGGAAGAGAAGTGACTGCAAATGTAGTGTGAATGTTGTCAGAAACAGATGGAGCAAAGACAAAGCCAGAGGTGTCATGTGTCCACTGGTGCTGCTGAGGGAAGGGTCACCTTGATAGGGGGTGGAGTCAAGGAGTTAATGGAACAGTCATTTGAATCTGAAACAGCCAGCAACCCAGGGAGAACACGTGCACATGCACTTTAAAATGATGTGTGCAAAGCAGGGAAGAATGCAAAGGTCAACACTAAAGCACTCATTTAGACCCATATTGTTTTCTTTCAGAAACAATGGTTGCACTGAAAATGCAGCAATATCCTCACAGCCACATAGGAAAGTGGCCAAAATGTGCCCATAACCATTCCTCGCATTCAAAATCAAGGAGGATTGCTTACTCAGGAGTAAGCATGACCAGCAAGTTTGAGCATCCAAAAGCCACGTATTTCCATATCTAAGGGAGAAATGCTTACAGATTTAAGTGTCAGTATTTGGGCAACTACAAGTCAGAAATTCATAATCCAGTCACCAAAATTTAAGTGCGGGATTTCTGTTTCTGGCTTACTGTTTCACCCCTTCAGTATTCTGCCAGAAATAGAGGATCCCGCCATCACTTATTCAAAATAGGACTCAGCTGCCAGCTAGCCTTTGTTGGTAGAATTCTAAAAGTTCTTGCTGTACTTCTGCAACTCATACCTTGCGATCTCAAGGTATGATACCAACTCAACCCTTTGCTCCACTTTTGCTTAAAGTTACTACCAAATGTTCACAGCCTCAGATAAATATATCTTGGACCGAAGTCCTGTTCCTGAACTATTATCTCTACTTCTATTGATTGCATGTCTGCATTAGATTCTAGATACTATTTTTGTTGATCCGACCTTGAACTTGTGGGTTCTATGCTTTTATATTAAACATAAATTTGCCTATAACAATTACCAACCCTGGTCTTGAACTCAAAATTTCCTATTAGATCACCAATGTGAGATAACACAGAAGGCAATCAATATCACCTGTAAGTAAAGAGGGAGAGGCTACTGCTCACAGAGCTCTGCATCACTGCTTATTCATGTTTCTTCTCACAAGTCCCTAGTAATCTTTGGCTTTTGTTGTGTCCTCCAATCATATTGGGCAATGCAGCCATAATGCTGGCTTTGTACAAACCATTTTCACAATCTGGAAGTTAAATAAACAGTTCTGGCTAAGGAGATGTCCTCCCATGTTCCTTAATTTAAGATCTTAAGCCCATTTGAAACAGCAGTTTCAAATCCTGGTTATTCTCAGGCATGTTGAACACAGCTGCCAACAAACCCTGCACACAGTCAAGGAAAAAAGCAGCAGTGTAAGGGTTGCAGCGCACGCTCCTGAAGCTGGCTTCCAGTTTCCGAACTGTGTTAGGAAGTGTGACAGCCACTCTATACTTCTGCAGGGATGCTTCGGGCCATTGCTGGAGTTCCAAAAGCAAGCAATTCTTTGTATAACAAAGGCTGAGTAAGTCTTGTATGATAAAGAGTTAACAAAAACTATTCAGCTATTTTGTATTTTAAAAACAAAATCAAGTTATTTCAGGGAATCTAAATATTAGAACACAACATTTTATATTATGACAAAATGAAACATCATGAACATATTGTGTATACTAGCTTTAAAAGACCATTATACAGAAATATATGCTGAAAATGGTTAAAATGATCATCTTTGCGATTTTGCAAGGGAAATACATAAATTGCTCAGCAATCTTCATTGCAAGAAGTTAATGAATGCAAAACAATGTAGAATAATAGGTAATTTATTCTGAGGTAATGACTGTAATATAACTGGAATCTGTGCTAATAGAGTAAAAAAAGGCTTCCAGCTATTTCTGCTATAAACAGCAGTCAAGTAATTTTCATTTCTTCCCTGGAGCAAAATATTACTTTAAAATGAATGCTAAAATGTTTTCTACTAATTTCTGAAAATCAAAAATTACTACCTGTAAATGGAATGCAATAACAAAGATAATACACAAGCAGCTTTTGCAAACAAGACCCATATTATTCCTATTTTTGAAGTAGCATATGGAGAAGAGACATTGCAATAGCTACTAGGTATTATCTATAGGATGCAATGATTGCTAAAATAACTTTCAGCTATATTCTTTTGCAGAACCAGCAACATATTTAATTGATAAATCTGTACAAAATGGGAGCAATGTACAAGTGCAGCCAGGTCTGCTGTTTAGCAGAACAAGGTCAGGAATGGAAATGATTGTCAAGAGGATTAGGAAACACAAAAGACCAAGTATTTCTCACTGCTCATAAAGATGTTGGCTAAAACTCTGGAGGGGTCTTAGGATGCTCCAGGCAGAGGGTTCTTACCATTCCTAACCTAAGCTCAAGGCAGTGCGCAGCTACTCCATTTTATCTTTCTTAATGGATTTTCTTTGTAAGGAAAGGAGTTAAGTCATGGGAAAATATTGAAGGTTGCTAATGTAAGATGATGTCTGAACCCCTTATAAAATTCCAGAATTAAGGCAAGGGGATGGCACAATAATAACCAGGAAGCATCCTATGCTAAAGTTTCAACCTTTGAAGATTATTCTCCTACCAAGTTCATAGAATGGGAAGCTATGATATGAAAAATTCCTGTTGCATCATTAGGATCATTCCAGTACTGAAATTTCAATGCACTATGCAGCAAAAGGAGCAGCTTCAGCTGGAAAATAAGGAAGTTTAAACAGTTTCTTTACAAATTGACTCCTTAGAAAATAGACCTTGACTGTATTATTTGGTTGGAAAGGGATCTTTCACTGGACCACTTGATGTGCAAAAAGCAAACTGAATATGTAGTTGCTATTAGTCACATTTACCATTATCATCATTATTACATTGCATTATAGAACTCCTTTCTTAGCCTGCCATTCCCATTGTGAAAACAAAAGAAATTTTGATACATATTTTAATGGAAGGAAATTATATGTAAGAACAGCTTTAGTGGATTAGAGAAAATTCATCAAACGTAGCATACTGTTTCCAAAAACAGGTGGCAAATATATATATTATATATATTAACTCCATCAACCTGTCATAATCTCTTTTAAAACTATCTAAATTAGGGGCCAACATTAACTCAACCTATGATGGTGAATTAAAAGCAATGAGAATTATGGTTTTTTGCCTCCTTTCTGATCTTCCTGCTAATCAACTCCATTTTGTGAGAGAGGAGGAAACAACCAAGATTCACAATCTGACTTAATTGGAACATAACGTCCTTTCTTCTGTGGCTTTTATGTACTCTTGTGTAAATCTTGCATCCAGGTCAGATTGGTACTTATCCTGGGAATTTTTTCTTGTTTAATTTGCAGGAATCAACCCTAACCCTAACTTGCCCATCGGAAGCAGCTATTATCTCCTGCTCATTCCAGGGCTAGGGTGTTTGAATGACATTGTTTTTAGGTAGATCCCTGGTGCTCATCTGTACTAGTTTAGGGTGTATCGTAAGGGGATATATGATGATGTGCTTTGCTTGATCCAAGATGTCAGCTGTTCCCTAGAAAGAGGCACTACCTGACTCAGAAAAAAGCTATGAAATGGGTTGTGGAGTGCAATGTTATCTCAGCCAAAAAAGAAACACATGAGAACATCTTTTCCCAATGCCTGAGCAAATGGGCCACGTAGAGAGATCAAAGGAGAAAATCAGATAATATGTCCTCCTTGCTATCTTAACTTGCCCAGAGTGAGACCAGCAAAGACAAGAACAGGTGGAAAATCATTAAAGGTTTCACTAAGATCCTGTAGAACATACCCATTTCCTTATAGGCCATGTCTGAGAAAGGAAGCCAGAAATTTTTGCTGTTTTAGAAGTGTGAAGGCAATCTTGAGTAGCTTTTAAGGAAGAGTATTAAATATACCGTTTCACAATTTTAAACTAAAGTAAAAAACAGGATGATTTTTTTTTCAAGGAACAGAAACGACATAGAAGTTCTTCATTCCCAGGAACCGGAAAAAAAAGGGTCATGATCTGGCTTTCAATGTCAGCCATGCTAATGCGCATACAAACAGTTTGGGCAAACTATTGTGTAAAGAATCACTTAAAGTCTGTCATGAAACAAGGACTAACAACATTGAGAGTGAGAAGAGCAGCAAACTGGAAGATCTTACTAGTCAACATTCATCCTTTGGATTTTATTTACCACTGAGCCTAGCAGAATGTTTGTAAAAACTCTAGGATAGATGACAGATTGATGGAATAGAACAGTTATACAATGTGGAAGAGAAAATCGTATTAGGATGGTGCCTGCAGTAAGACATCTCTCTCTTCTGTTCTCCTACCAGGATAGTAATCTCTCACCATAGTGCCTGATGTGGCATTCCAGCTGAAGTCTGCCAGCCATCTACAAAGTCATAAGATCTTCTCAGGGTCAAAGACAGTGGCAAGTCCATCTCTGAAAATGGCCATTGGAGACTATTTTCCTGGCCCTGGAAGGAAGGACCTGTGTCCACAGTATCTGCCACCTTCTAATCTTCCCAAATCCTTTACAATTAGCCATGTACTCTGTAGAAAGCTACTCTTGAAAGGAGGCCAGAGTTTGTGAAAGCAACAGTGAAGACTGAGTGATCAGTTCTACAGATACAATTCAATTGAGATAGAATGACTATCAATGAATGTTGATATTCATCGCAGATGAAAATGATCACAGAAGAAAACAAAATCTAATAACATGATACAAAAATGTATAATGTAATAAATGCAGTTGAAATGCTTATATTTTTTTGAAATACTTATACTGATTGTTATGAATGAGTGTTGGTCTTTTCCACATATATTTTCTAGGCCCTGGTAGCCACTATAAAAGGTTACCATTCCATCTATTTTGTTTAGATATATCTATCTTGTTGGGTCTTGACAGCCCTATCATGTCAACCTTCTGTAACAGCATAGAGTTTTTCAGCAAGGAGAAGGAAAAGTAAAAACTATGCTTCCTGTGGGCATATTTCACAATTGCTGATCCTGAGGGATGATTTGTTATTCCTGTCAGATCAAAGAAAGAGATAAGAGAAGTAAATAAAAGATGAAAACTATAATCCAGAAATGAGGACAGCTGAAAAAGCTTCAAGACCAAAACATTATGATGCTACTTAAAATAATTTAAATAAGTGAGATACCAAACACCTTGCAAATAGATTAATATTGTACAAGCTATGTGTTCTGCTTGCTGACAGCAGAGCCAGTGTTAAAGGTTTAGGGGATTCTCATGAAAACCAAATATCAAATTGCTATTAATTTACTGATTTTTTTTTCCCCACAACTGGCCATGTTCCTAATGGAATCAAGTCTTTTGACAGGAAAATGTTTGAAAAACAGCGCAAATACTAAGCACAGGATCTATTTCATATACAAGCACATTTAAGCAGGAGAATTTCCTGCTGAATTGTATCATGTACTTTTTAGTTCCTAGATTGTATAAACTCACACCTTTGGCTTAAAAAAATCAAGAGCTATCTTTCATTGAGCCTACATAGCCCTATAATTTGAAACTGTACAGCACAAATTTCTTCTATGTAGAACTTATTATAAATAGGACAGCATACAAGACATATATCAAGATATATTGTATAATATGATCCTTCACTAGCTTTTAAAAACATTGCTAAGGATACACAGACTGCATCTAACAAACACAGATGAGGGTTTGGCAAATATTGAAGCAAGAATAGGTAAATAAACTTGAAATACTAACTTCATGTAAGCATACACAAAAAAATCTGTTTTTAATGGTGCATCTGACAAATATAATTACATTTGGGGCATCAAACCAAGAATTGCCTTTTAGCTGCTTTAATTTTAAGTTGAGCAGGAGTAATAAAGCATTACTGATATATTGACATCACTGTGTTAAATTAGTGTTGTGTAAACAGTGTCATGCCAGTTTTTTTTCCCTAGACTGAATGAAAAACAAAAACATTAGAATAAATTTATGTATGTTAGGAGTAGGTATAAGCTTTGCAAATAGGATCCAGTTTCTTGGATTCTATTCTGTAAAAATTGAATTTTATAAAACAGCTATCTAGTAAACTAGGCAATCTAAGCCCTTTTAATGTGCCATGTATGTTATAATTTACAAGACAATCTAAATAATTTGAACACCTAGAAATTTAACCTTCAAACCAAACATGTTTAAATAGCTACAGACTTTCTGGACAGTTTTGTACAGGCACACCACTATATATGGGTTTGTACAAAATTCCTGAAAGAAATAAAAGTATTACAAAAGCTGTCTCGTAGTAAACAACAGCAACAACTACAACAACAGATGGTTGTATCTACAATCAAATAAAGTAATAAGAATACAGATAGAAAATATTTGTGCGAAATGCCTTTGTTTTTTGAATTAGCATTCTTAATATAAGCCCCCTGAAGACAGTTGAACTAGTCTAGAAGAATTGCTTTGGATTATGATGTACACCAACAATAAAGACAATTCCAAATAACATCTATTGTCCAATATAACTGCTGTTTACATATTAAAAAGAGATACAGGCTTTGTACCAGGGATGTTCTGTCATGTTTCTCCACAGGAGAAGGCTGTCATGGTAAAGTTCATTATCAATTACTGCTTTACAAGTGCAAGATGAGTTAAGCTGTCATAATTTTCTCAGCTAGAGATCTCGTGCTGTCAAAGAATGTCAATTTTTAATCTGACACAAGGAGGAAAATTATCTCTTATTCTGACCTCTAATTTCTTGACATTTTAATGCAATAATTGCTATGGTTAGTGCTGCAACCATGATTTCACCTGTCAAGGAGGAATGAATCAATATCCTTGAGCTGTTCATTACATCTGAGCTTTTACTTTCTAAATTTATTGGGTTTTTTTCTGGGAGAGGGGACGAAAACTACAGCTTGCAACCTTTCCAGATTGCTTTTGGGTCTTCTTCACGCTATGGACAAAGTTCAGACATATGCAGATTAATTAATGATGCCATTTTCTTAAGAAGTAATTCTGTTTGGACTGGATGCTGCATCTGTGGTATACTGACTGTCCTAATATGAACAAACACAACATTATTCTGTCCTCTCAGGAACATGTGTGTAGTCAAATATGAGGGCACAGTTATAGGGAAGGTCCTCCTTTGAAATGAATGGGTGGGAAGGGTATACTTCGTCAGAGCTACCACTCTCCTAACGGAGAAGTAAAATGGGGCAATAACATATAGCTAGCAGAGCTGATTTGGTGTACCACGTCTTCCAAAATATTATTGAATTTAGGGATATTCAAAATATACAAAAATTATGAGATGTACAAAGAGCATTGTTTCTGCATGTCAAACTGGAATGACAGGAAAGGCAGGGATTTTTTAAAAAAATGTAGACAGAAATCCATTTAATGATCATAGAAATATAAATAAAATAACTAAAATGCATATGCATATACAGTGATTCACTGTATATAATTATTAAACTGAAAATTTGACAGGACATTCCATCTTCTAAAGAAGCAAGCTGGTTTCAGTTGAACAGCAACCTGCCTCTTTAGCAGGGAGAGGAGCTTTAAAGAAAAAAAAATAAGTTCATTTCCTATGAGTTCAAACACACTACAAATAATAATATTTGTAATTATTGGATGACATAATTGATGCTGACGAAGAGATGTAAGTAGACATAGGCTGTGTTCAAATGTAATTATAAACCACAGTTTAACGTGACAAAAACAAGTCAAACTGAGTCTTGAACATGTGTACATCCCCTTTCCTTTCCTTCTCTCTTCTTACATAGCCATTTTTGATTAACTCTGGTTTGTCATTTTGTTTGAACCTGATAAACTCTGACCAATGTTAAAGATGGTTTATATAAAACAAGCCAATTTCAAAGCATGAGCTGGCTTGTTCCAGACAAAACATATTGTTCCTACATTTCCCCCAAATGTGAAAGAAATTAGTTGGGGTTCATGAATTCTGGTATTACTATGCAAGAGGAGTCTAATGACACATTGTATGACTTAGAGAATTCTGACCCATGTAAAAATTGCAAATGTCATTTTTTTAAAAAAATTCAGAATATTTTTCTGGGCACAAGTTATACATGTTTCTGATTCCAGGATTTAAGCAAAAATGCCACAAGTATCCCACTAATTGGCAATGTATAAATTATTATTTGTTTTGTGTACAACAGATGGGAGCTACCATGAATGAGGCATGGCAGCTGATGTATTTACCTTTACCACAACATGCACCTTTCAGCTGTTGTACCTTCACACTTTTCAACTACACTGAATCACTTTCAGACTACTCTAATACTTACAGCAGACATATTTTAATAAGTATTTTGCTATGATGAGTTACAAGATTGGGATTAAACATAGAAGAATTCATATACATCAAATATTAATCCTATGTATATCAAATTCTCTTAAAAACAGTGCTATAAGAGGCAACATTCAGATGCTGATACACACAAAACCAATTCTCTCCCCCCTGCCCCCCGCTGTTTTTTAGCCATGGTTTTGTTCCTTAGAGTTTCTTGTAACTTGATTTATTAACAACAACACAATCACATATATATTTTATAAACTTTATAAATATATGGTGCTTGCTTTTTATGGATATGACAATAACTACTCTAGTAAGTAAAATGGGATTGGCTTAGCTATGCAATCAACTGCAAGTATGCCATGTTAAATGTAATGTTTACTTCTGAGCAGACATGCCTAGGATTATGCTGTTAATTTCACTTACTAAATAACAAAGCACACTGGCCAACATCCAAACAACAACTTGTAATACTAGTTTAGAAATAAATTTGGGGCTTCAGGTTTGTTCAAATGACTGGGGAGCATTTTACCTCACTCCCCTCAATACTCAATCTTTTCCATCTCAGATTGAGATCCAAGTTGGAAAAGGATCCTAAAGTTCTCCCTTTCCATTCCTACTCATCTCAAAATGTCCTCCACATAGGTTTCCAGCCCCCAAATTATGTACCAGCAAGTTAATATAAACATGTACAAGGACTTCATTGTTCATGTGATGGGATAAACTATTGTTATCTAACCCAATGCGAAGCTGGGGAGCATGTTGTGTGCATGCAACCCTCATTCTGAACATGTAACCTCCATGCAACTTACACTCACAGGGTTTGCATGACAAACCGTTTCATGAACAAGAGCCTTCATTCTCCAAACAATCGGAATTTGGTGCCCATGGATACTGTGGCTCATCATGGGTTAAATAACCTGTGACAAGCTGCAGCATTTCATTCAAATCCAATTAGCACAGATCTTTATCACACATACAAAAGACAGAGTCTACTCTGAGAGAAAAACCACTCCAACTCTCCCACTGGTCTTAGAAAACTATTCCCATGTTATTTTGATGCTTGGCCAGTCCTCAGTTATACATCATAATTAAAAAACAATAATTTAATATAAAGTAATGGCTTTTTGCTGTGTGTGTATTTTGCCATAGTTGATTTCTTTTGGTAATTGAGCAGGATCCTAATATGAATGAAGACCTTTTGCATTTAAATTTAGTAGCAGTTGAAGAAAGTAGTCAGAAAGACCTACCTCCCTGAGCACAGGATCAGTGATACTGTCAAGGTTAACAGAACCTTCGTATGTTAGGTAGTGGAAAACATTAAGCGCCCGCACAGCTTCTGGTCCACGCTGCTTGTAGCCAAAGATGAGATCAATCCACTGGTGAAGCTGACAGGAAACAAACTCACTCTCTAGAGCCTAAGGAGGAAATTGAGAGGGTGAACAATGTTTTATTTCTCATATTTCACTTTTCATTTGGTTTCCTTGATTTCCCCTTTGGTTTTTGTTACCACTTTTAGGAGAAAGAAGGGTCAAAATATTGTCCTCATGCTATTTTAGGAGATGCAAACTAAATGAAAAAGAAAGGGAAATAACAGAATAATAGTATAGCTCTGAAATATATACACAAATATTGTATATTTCTATATATATTTCAGAAATATTGGATATTTCTCTGTCTATCTACTTAAGAGTTTTCTATCCTGTCTACCTTTAAAACAAAGGAAGCTTATAATGCTAGACATACTGTTGAGGAATACAGCTTCTTACCTTCCCATTTAATCTCTCAAAAGCAACAACAACCATGTCCTTACAACCCATTTAATCTATATTAACCTATTAGAATATTTGTCAAAACCAGACACTTGTGTCATACAGGGTTTTAAATCATCTTAAAACTTAGTGTGAGATTAACTATGATGTAGATCAAACTATAAGAATATAATTCTTTTGTTCCTGTAGCAGATTAAAATTTTCCATATCTTGCGCTCCGTACTGGCACTGTAAAGGGGATTCAAAAAGAAATGTGCATGTAACCAAGCACTGATTTATTATACAGGCAATCTTTAAACTTTTATATAGAATTTTAAACACTTTCAATATATATGGTTATGAATATCATAAAGGAGAACTTAGGTGGGCACTGGACAGAAAGATTTTGAACTGTAATGTTTTATTCCTGTCTCAGCCATTTTTCAATCTTTCCAACAGTTTATTAATTATTCTGTACATAGAACATGAACATACTGAGGCTTCAGATGAAAATTATTTACAATGGCAAAATTGTCTTATCTGTGAAAAAATAGCTTTCAGTATGTCAACATGGGAAGTCTATCTGGCAATTATCCTAAAAATTATTTTGAAATAATGTTACTCATAAAAGCTAAGAGCAGTGCACTCTTCAAATAGCACCCTGTAATAAATACTATCCTGGAAAATTAACAATGAAATTCTAGATCAATTTACCAGAGAGGTTCCCCTGAAATCAACAGGAATTCCATCTGTCTAGCAATGGTCTGTTAAACTTTGGTTTAATGCGCTCTTATGTAAGGGTAAGCCAACCTGAGTGCAATGGGCATACTTGCTACCAAGTAAACATATACAGGATTGAGTAGAATGGCTTCAGTCTTACACAGATTTTCTTAGTTCTGTTATTTATTTATAAAAATATTTCTAGACTACCTTTCAACAATGAGAAAGACTTTCAGGCTGGTTTAACAACAACATTAAAGCGGTAGAAACAGTGAGGCCAGTTTAAACAAATAAGGTTGAGACTAGAAGGAGCAAGAAGTGTTCTCATAATTAAAAACAATTAAAAGTCAGGAAAAATAAAAATGTTTTTAACGCCTGTGAAAACAAACAAACAAGCAAACAAGAATGGGGAATGTCTAACTTCTTTGGGTGTAGAGTTTTCCACTTTAAGAGCTCCAGAGAAAATGCCTGTCCACATTCTCACCATGCACATTTCTTTGGTAGCTGAATATGGAGCAGGGCCTCCAAAGACAATGGGAAGAAGGGCCATTTTTCAGATATTCTCTGATCATTTACAGGTAAAAACAGCTTGAACAGTACCTTAAAATGGATCCTGAAATAGTTTGGATTGATATAACACAGGTGTGATGTGTAGAAGAAACATCAGAAAGGGACACCATCCAATACCTTAATAACTCAGTCCTGGAGCAGCTCATCTACTGACCATGCCTAAACTGAGCTTATTGTTTACTAGCCCTCATCTAACCAATCAGTGGACCCAAACATTCCATATCCTCCTTGAAAAAAATAGAGAGCTCTATGACACTAGCATGTCGATGGCATGGCACCTGGATCAGTTCTTCAAGTGGTTCCACGTAGCTGTTAAAAATAAGGAACTAGATAGATCCCTGAGAAAATGCACTGGTCATTTTCAATAATCTTGCACTACATCAATATGGGAACATTCAGTCAAATTGAACCAGGATCACGATAAAATAGTTCCCCTCTCCCCTAGTTCCATACTAGCCAAACAGCCCGGGAGAATATGATGGTTGATTGCATGGGCTGCTATTGACACATATAGCAAAGGCAACAGGGACATATTTGTCCTGTTTAGTGAAAGGAAAAGTTATCTATTAGCGATGTGCATTTGGATTTTGCTGAAACTTGATTCAAATGGGGTTCTGTCAGACCATTTATGGTGTTTCCAAAGAAGAATTACATTCACTTTTAAAGTAATCAAAACTGAAGCTAAATCTGGCAAGAGGGAAGTGGATATGGGTGACTGACAACTCTAGGGGATGATCACATCTCACCATGTTTCACTATGAAAAAAGTTTCAACTGGTTTACAGGCATTGTAACTCCTCACTATAGCACTTTTCCTTCAAAAATTTGCCAGTGTCTTGCCTGAAAAAAACCTCTGTGAGGTGTGCTTTTTTCATTCACTCCCAAAAAACCTTTGGAGTTATAAAATCCAAAAAGACAGGAAACTGGTTGAAGCCTTGACAGTCATGTTCTCCAATCAGTAACAATGTTATGCAATTTTACAAACTGTACTTCTTCACAACTACTCTGCAGCACCAAAATCCTTTACCTACCTGCTGCAGCCATCCAATCTGGATTGGGCCTCCCAAGTTGGGAATTTATATTACTGGTGCATCACTTTTGGCAATGTAAATTGCAGGTGTCAGTTCCCTGAGCCATACTGTGACCACAGCAAGGGACAAAGGTTAAAGTCTCCTTATTCCTCTACATTCCTTATTCCCTAATCCGTGTAGTAAAATTTAGTTTTAAATGAAAAATCTCATTCCATATGCAAAAGATGACAATGTATATAAAATCCACAAAAACCTTTAAAATCAATCTGTAACATACTGGGTTCATGATAATAATTGATGATAAAACTGCCAAGACCATACCTGCCTTATAAAAATCTTTGGTGTGACTGCACTTGGAATTTTGTGTGCAGTTCTGATCACTGCACCCTGGGAAAGTACATTCATGAGCTGGGAAAAGTGCAGAGAGTACAACTAAAATGATCAAGGAATTGGAGCAAATCTCTTATGAAGAACAGTTACAACTTGACAGATGCATTTAGAATGAGGAGAAAGTGGAGACATTTTTCCCCTTCTCCCATAATACTAGAATCCGAGGCCACCTCTTGAAGCGAATAGGTGGGAGATTCAAAACAGATAAAGGGAAGTACTCCTCCACAAAGTGTGTATGGAAGAGGTGATGGCCACCAATTTGGATGGTTTTCAAAAGGAATGAAGCAAATTGACAAAGGAGATGCCTATCAATGACTACTAGCCAGCAATGTGCTATGTGCTACCTGCATCATCAGAGGTGGCATGCTGCTGGGGAACTTGGGCAGGCCTAGGTCTTGTACCTATTCTACATGGGGTATCCTGCAGTCAGCTGCTTTGCTACTGTGTAAACAGAGTGTTGGACTGCAGGGACCAGCTTTTCTTATGTTCTTATGACTTACTGACCCTCCACTGATGCCAAATGGTATACTGGAGGGATAATCACTTGTTTGCCACCATTCCCCCACCACCACCCTTTGGGATTATGTGCTTATATTTAAATTATCATCATCATCATCATCATCATCATCATCATCATCATCATCCCTCCACCCCAGTTATTTGAAAATGCAAAAGAACCTGTCTAATCCATATAGTCTTTCCTGT
This sequence comes from Varanus komodoensis, assembly GCF_004798865.1. Classification (NCBI taxonomy): domain Eukaryota; kingdom Metazoa; phylum Chordata; class Lepidosauria; order Squamata; family Varanidae; genus Varanus; species Varanus komodoensis. Next base: position 42,556,615 of record NW_025335941.1, read on the forward strand.
TCAATTTCTTTATATCTTTGAGATGTCAATGAGAACCCTGAAGTGAAGTAGGTAACATATAAGGAAACTGACAAGCTGAGGCTACACAAAGGCCTTATACACAGTTGCAAAAGACTGAAAAAGACATAATAGTAAGAGAAGGAAAGATCCAGTAGTGCAGATCAGAAGCAATGAAAATGGAGTGGGGGAGAAGTAAGTGCAAAGGGGATGGAGTCAATATTCTCCTCTTGGCAAACTAATCATCTCACTTCAGCTCTGACATTATCAGAGACCTCTACCTTTTCAACACTTTCCAGATTCTCCAATATTAGAGTGGTCTGTAAAATTATTAATCCCCCTGCCCTTTTTGCAGCTCCTTTTCAGAGCAAATGCATCTGCAGATACTGCGATTCAGTGGATGAGTACAAATCTCCCCACACAGGGCTGTAAATACTGCTGGTGTGGGCACTCATTTATTCCATCCAGTTCAACCACCCTCTAAGAGTTTCTTTTCACTGCTGGATTTGAACAAATTTTCAGTTATGAAAGCAAATGGAAGGAAAATATGCTCACATTTAAGGGCAGGGGAGTACACGGAGGGGAAAATTTCATATCTGCACCAAGTTCTCTGAAAAGAAGCTGCAAAAAGATACGGGCAGCAAGTATCTCCCCTTTCTGGACTTTCTGAGGACTGAGAGAACTGTTGAATGTAAAGGACACATTGAAAAGTGACAATTCAACATTTAAAGGCAAGGAAATTACATTGCCATGGTGGAGATATTTGGATATTACTATTATTGCCTTTCCCCCTCAGTTTTTATGCTTCTGGAGTATGATACTGTTCCCTTTTTTCTCTTAACATCATTTCTCCACTGGGTCTTGTGCACAGTTTAGTTACATGCAGTCTTGTCCTTCCATCTATGTTACCTTTTCCACTTCAGCACTCCTATGTGGCAATATGACATAGCCGAAGAAGGCTACACATATTAGGCAGACAAAAATGTGCTTTTGTGCACCTAAAAAATAATGGGAATTTTTCATAGGGCACATTTGTACACTTCTGAAGCACCCCGTCCTGCCAAGAGAGAGAGAGAGAGAGAGAGAGAGAGAGAGAGAGAGAGAGAGAGATTAAAGGTGGTGAATGACAAAGGGTAGCAAGGGGAGTAGGAGGAGGCCTGAGGTATGGAGCCAGGATGGGTTCTGCTGCAAAACATGCCTGGGATACATGCCAGAGTCAGCTGGAGCCCTCAGAGGGGAGAACAAGCCATGACAAGCCTGATGAGCTTTTGGGTATACCATGGGTTGTTCAGTGAACAAGCAATCTACCTTAGCTTATTTGCAGGATGGCTTAACATGACATGTGAGCCTGAGTCTCAAACTTCTCTCGTTTATAAAAAGATATATGTTGATCTAATAGCTTGAAACTTGTCATCCATGATGAGGTTTATTCTTCTGCTACATTTGAAACCAGCAATTGCCAGAGCAATATAAACACATCAATATTAAATCGATGTATTTAGTCTTTCTACTCCATTTTTAAAACAATGATATCATATGCTTCTTCCACATATTGATGTACTTTATTCAGATTTGCTTAGGAAGGTAATTCTTCATTTGTCTGGTACTTTTCTGAGCAGCAGTTCAAGGTTTTCTTGTCCCACTGAGACCTATGGCAGCACGTACTAACAGAATTCTAGAAACACAGCAGGACAGAAGGGGCCTCCTGACCATCTAGTCTGACCCCTGGTACAAGTCAGCTTGGCTCATATAATGTCTATGATGCGGATGTAATGTTCAGATTTCCTGCCTTCCTGCAATACTTGCCTTAAATGAAACAGCATTCCTATGCCCTTTTGATATACAAACAAACATCTGTATGAGAGGCAAAGCGGAGGGGGGATTAATGAACGCAGCCACCAGCTGTTGAGCACATGTAATATACTGGTTTATCTGAAAACCTTCTATTTTCAAGCAAACAAGCTAGAAGAAAGTTTCTGAATCTGAAAGCAATATTTAGCTTCCAGGTTCCACATAGCACTATAGATAGTAATGTGTTACAATGCGTGTACTTAATAATGAAAGTATTACCATAGTTAATCTTGGATCATGGCAGATCACATCTTCAAATTACAGAATGCTTATTATACTGACTCTGTCATGGCTTTTCACACTACAGTTTCCTTCCTTGATTTAACATGCCTGACTTATTGGCTGAATGCTTTCTGTTTCTAGCTCTCAGGGCAACCACAGGTCTGCTGGGATCAAAAAGCTCAGCAAGACGACGAAGTCACATCTGTGGAAAGCTTCTCCCTGCACCCCACCCCCTTTGTAAACCGGTAGATTATGATTGATGAACCCAGCATTAGAGTAATGTTAGTGGGGACACTTACTGCTTCTGTCCTCTGTGACATCACTGAGGTCAGACCATAATCATGTTAGCATTGAACACAATGCTTTATTAATGTTTCATGGGTATGTCAGTAGTAATCAGTCTAGCTTGCTATGGATAAATTAAACTGGGCCAACAATCACTGATGTATAAATTGAATGCTCTTAAATCTACTGAAACATCTCCTAAAACTTACCTGACTTAATCACTTCTCCAGCCTTTCTAATGAGACCAATTCTCACAGAAATTTCTTTCAATGAGAGGCTATTTTTCTTTCACACCATATATTTATAAAACATAAAACAATCTCTCATTTACTTGGCAATAATATGTAACTTGTTTAATTCTAAATTAGGTGGGAGTAATTCATCATGCAATGCTACAGTGTTGTTATTATACAAAGCTTCTATGAATGTATAAGCAGTTTGAATAAAGACAGACACAGACACACAATTAATTTATGAGGAAAGGTATTGAGCCAGTGATCATCAACACGTGCTATTTCTCACATGCAATAAACTGCAAGACCATAAAGGAACCAAATGCAGATTTCAGATTACACAGGCATACAATGGATTATATGGACATTGCCTATTTTTTAAACAATCTATATTTTCTTCCTAGGTCTGTAATCAACCTTTCAGCTCCTTAGAAATTTAGAAATTACAGCACTGTAACTACAGTGGTAGGTAAGTCTACTTATGCTTTGTTCTATTTTGGAATGGCATAGCCCAGTTACTATAACATTATATTTTAGTAAAGGACTCTGATGACCATTGAACAGATTATTCAATAGAAGTAATTGCTATTATTTGTATTATCAACTATTACCCTTATTACCCTTATTAGCTTGCTGGTTTGAACACTCTTCAGGGTTAAGAATTTGTTTTAGTGAATTGCAATGGCAGATTATCCCTGAAGATACCCAGTGGACATACAACCAAGCAGATGCTCTTGTGGCTTATTGAGTAAGATTTAAAAATGTTGAAAGCTCAGATTCCAACTGAATTATGTTTTCAGAATTGTGATGCAATCTATACCACACAGGCAGTAGACGGGGATAGAATTGCTACAAAATGCCCTTATGTTGTTGTAACCTTGTCATGGGGAAGCTATGACAGCACAGCAGCATTGCTACATCAGTGGAAATGAACGTTAGCTCAAATGCTATGCCATCATAATGATGTTTTGGCAAAGAGGCGGAATATGAGGTGTTGGGAACATGGTGTGTGGAGTGGTGGATGAGTGACCACTTAGCTCAGGTCTTATTTTTCACAAAGACTGGGACTCAAGAGACAGCAAAATACTAATTGGAATCAAACAGAAAACCCATAATGACCCATCAAGTAAGCAGACTGTCTGGAATAAGGCTGTTGGGTTTGGCCATAAACTACCATCATGCACTTGTGATTTGTGGAGCACATGGACTTTTTTGGCAGACATAAACTTCTCCAAATATTCATCAATGAAAATCCAAGCAAAAGGAAACCTCAGAGGTTGTATCTTTCATTCATTTTTGAGAAAAGCATTAGACTTTGTTAAGGTTCATACTAAGAATGATGAAAAGTAGCCAATTCCTAACACTGTGCCATGGATAAAATGAACTTTCCTATATATTTTATATATACAGTATTATTAACTGTTTCATACAGACACTGTAAATTTACCAAGGAATAAGGTACTGAAAATTCCACCCTGAATTGTCTCATTTCAGTAATGTATGAACATAGTCCTTTATATTAGTAAAAGATAGGCATTAACAATATCTCCAGCCCTTACAGAGATATTGGGTAGGTCCTGTGTGCAATGGTCAGAGTACAGGATTCTGTACTTCACACTCAGACTCAAATCAATATTCAAGCATCAAGTGCAATCCTATACATGTAAAGAGAGAATTAAGTTCTCAGTACATTTCAGGCAATCCATTTGAGTGGGGGATAATGGGAAATTTTCCCCCTAAATGTTCATAGGATTGTACCTTTAGGGGTGCTGAAAAAGCCACTGTTTTTCTGCTAAGAGGAAAGAGAATATCAAATGTTTCCAGTTAAATTTCACAGGAAGCTGCCTCACAGGAAGCTGCCTTATTTCATAGGAAGCCCCTAGGAGCCTAAGTACTATCTGCTTCCATGGGCAGCATGCCACTGGGATCTCAGATCTCAGGAAAGAAAGAGGGCTTTTTTAATCTTCTGCTGTCTGTCTGTCTGTCCTAAAGCTGGAGATAACAAGGATTAAAACTGACCCTTGCTGCATACAAAGTGTATGCCCTATGTCTAAGATCCATCAGCTATTGTGTCAAGCACAAAGTCATCTTGCATGGTCATTTTGGTGGTGAAATATTTGGGAAAGAGCAACAAGGACAGCTCCCCAGTGCCAAGTAGCTTTGCATTCTACTTCCTAATACTGTTTTCCATAGGATGCCATGGTAGCCATTTCAGTCAGTCGCAAATGTATTGCCCAAATTTCAGAGAATGACTGTGCTGCTTAGTGAGAAGCTTGCAAGATGAATATTGCCTATTAACATGTAATATTTATATGAAAATCTAGTGTGGACATAAAGGTACTTAAGAAAGCACTTTCTTTTATAGAAGGAAATGTGTGTTAAGGGTTACACGGCTGGATACATTGTGAACAGCCTCTCAAATGTGTTGATTTATGCAGAGAGAAAGTAGCTCTGAATTGCTGGAGTGCACCTTAATGAGCACTTCTAAATATTCTTATTAAATGCTAGGGCTCACAAATTCTAATTTAGATTATAAGAAATGAATACTAATATGTTGTTCTGTCTTTAGAAAGCGCACAGTGAAATACATGGAGCGCCCAATGGTTTTCCATCCAAGCACTGTTCTCCATTTCATTATGTTCATTCATTCATTCATTCATTAAATATTTTTCTGTCCTGCTTTTTACAGATATGCACTCACAATAAAGGCATTAGTAAAGGTGCAAGTAAAGATACAAACACAGCACAATCAGAAATATAAGTCCCCATTAAAGGAAAGTCCATTAAAATCCATTGTATATAATGGAACACTAGGTGCTTCCAGACAAGGCTTTTATTCTATAATTGTCCTGCCTTGTTCACAGAATGTTACAGTGTTTCCAGATGTCAACATCATCAATTTGTAACCCTACTTTTTCCCTCTGCTTCTTTCATGTTTTTCTTACCAGCAAAAAATGTGGTTTGATGAAATGGATGCATAATGTTTATTGATTGGTAATGCTAGGAGTCCTTCATTTGGATGGATCCACTCTTATTACAGAATAAGTGCAATCAGCTACCTTTATCATCACCTTTTCCTTCTTTATATTTACAAATATTGCACGATGGCGATGAAGATAAGGGATTTGTTAGTGTTTAAAAACCCTGCACTAGTTTGAAAGTGTGAAAAAATCCTCCTTACCATCCTATTGATACGCACAAAGTCTTCAGGCTTCTTTGCCCAAGGGGGAAGCTCCACATCATTCACAACGTTTTCGTCTTCTCTGACTCCAAGGTTATATCCATTACTGTTGACAAACATTTCTGGTAGGTAGTAAAATTCTGGAATTAATTCCTGTAGTGGAAGAAACAACTGTGATTACTACATAATCACTTTATTGCCTTTGTGGTACTACTTTTCCAAACTCAGCTCTGTATTATTTGTATATACAGAAATAATTTAAGAACTCTTTTAACCTCACCTTTTATAACCTAGTTTTCAATGTCAAAAGCTGCTATTACATTATTTCAGTTTGTTACATTTTAATACAAATCATTGGTATATTAATACATATAGTGACCTTATAAAGTCTAACAGAGACATTTGCATTGACAAGCTCCATTAGATTAAAAAATTATTCTCAGAAATGTGATATCTGCATAGAAAAAATCTTACTGGGTTTTTTTTTAATGGAACAGGGTATTTCTTATATTTTACTCAATTGCCTAGCTGGGACTTTCAATCTTCAGTGTCAACACTATGGAAACTGGCCAAGAGCAAGATATATTTGTGAAAATCAGAAGAAGCTAGGTCTTTAGGTGACATATGAATATGCTGTCCAGTTTCAGTTTTGGTGTACCAGCTTTTAAACCCAAAACACATTGCATTCCTGACTAATCCATTTTCTTCCACAACAATAAAACTTGTTTGTGTTGGTAAAATTGTGTCTCTCCAGATGAAAACTGCATCTCAAATCATACATATTTATTATGTAACACATATTATGCCCCATTTTGACTTGGCTACTTTTCATAATCTGTTGGCCTGCTTGCTCCAAATGATTACTTAGTGGTTCTTAGATTTTCATATTCTCAAACTAGTCTCCTCTTTTTTCTGTGTCCTATGAGTTTATCATACTCAGCTTGCCATTCCATTGTCCTACTCTTTGTTTTTCACAGTGGAAATTTTGGGTACAAAGAGGCAGGAAAGGGGGTGCCATCTTGCACCTTCTGAGCAACAGAAATATTCTAAAACACCCAGAGCACTTTCACTATTCAGTGGTATTGAAATGCAATAAATAAATAAATCTAAATATGTAGCTGAGGGGGGAAAAAAGAAACCTCTTGAAAACATGGCAGAGTGTTGGGCTCCAAGCTGAGCTTTTGTTAGAACAAGTTAATTTGTGCCAAGGCTCCAGATGGAGTCCTGACATACTTGCCTCTGACTGACCTTGTCTTTGGGATTCCTGTTCCTGACGGAACCCTTCCTGTCCTTTCTGTACACTCCAGACCACTTGCCATACCTAAATGCTTCTGACTTGCTTGCGGGATCCACTTCATCAAGACCAAACCTACAAATTAACTTTTCTCCTCCTCCTCATTCTGTCATCTTTTCTTCCTTTTACATAAATTATGATGCTTTTGTCCTGCTCTCCCTCCTCTGTCTCTCATTCTCAATGTTTACACCAGGCTTGTAACTAATTCTTAGCAGTTTCCATATACTAAATAAGCTAAATCTTTATTCATAAACCTAATACCTCTTTGTAAATGCTTGGAATCCTACACCTGGAAGCTGCTAGTAGAAGTAGCCACCCCTTTGAAGATTCAGCTTGAAAAATGGCACAAAGGGAACACAAGACTTACTTTCCAGCAGAATCATGCTCCCAACACCCTGCCAAATACCATGTCATGTACACCATCCTGAAAATATTGGTTAGTAGGTAGTTTGAAAAGTCAATAAATAAAATTTTAAAAGTTAAGTCAGTGGGAAACCACTCACACACTCCTTCCTCCATTGCAGCTCTCTCTCTACAAATAACCTTTCCTGAATATCAGAGAGGGGCCTTTAAGGTACAGACTAGGATATGGCATGGAGAACTACAGTAAAAAAAATGAAATCTTAGAAACTCATTCAGAGTCAGGTTACCTGTGCAAGAACATAACTGAACACTTTTGAGAGGGGCCCAAGTCTCTCCTTCAGCATAGGCATTGAGGTCACCATGGAAATTCTTCAACGCCATGCACTGCTCCACTTACTCTCATATAAATGAACGGTAGCCATCTAATTGAAAATAAACTGCAGCGTTTGTGACTCTGCTGTGGGAAGAGCAGAACTCCCTGTCAGCACCTGCACAACTTCTTGAATGGTCGGGTGAAAGATGCCAGAAGGGTCATTGATCCCACAAACACCACCCCTCTGCCATTTCAGCCAAAAGCTGCCTTTACAGAGACAGTAACTAAGAAGATGGTCACAGCCTGTAATTCAAGCACTGCTTTATACTGGGTGATGCATATCTACTGCCAAGGATCTTGTGGTGAAAGTGTTGCTTTCTCTAAGGGATGACAGCTCAGTGGTCAAGCATGTGCTTCAACTGAGAAGCCTCTCAAATAGAAGGCTTTGGGCAGTCCTCTGCTTGACAGCTGGGAAATCTGCTGTCACAGTTGGGATGCGGTACCACAGGCCAGTGTTTCCCCAAAAGGCCAAACTCCTTCCCTCTCACCTCATCCACTTTTCTCCAACCATTTCTGCAGTTTTCACCCATTCTAAAATACCGAAATGCCTCTTCCAAGGACTGGTTATTGGTGGCAAGAGAGTTAGCTACATTCTGCTGATATATGAGGGTTTGTTTGTTTTTGGCCCCACACTTTTGCCACCAGCTCTGCTTACCACTGGAATGCTAAGAGTATAGATATAATTTGAAATATAATTTGGTCCTTAGGCACATCATGCTAATAAAGGCCAGGGAAAGTCATATACTGCCATCTAAGTACAGAGATGTTCTGCATTTGCAGAAGTTGCCTGCAGGATACACAATGTGTGACATGTGCTGTATCAAGACAGTGCTAGAGTTCACTGTTATTAAATTCCTGTTAATCTGAATGTATGAGAGCATCTTTAAACATCTGAGAGATGGGCAGAGTAATCCTATGGCTGTTAAACATAGCATGTTCAATCCTCACAGCCTACATGAAAAGAATAACCATGGCGATAGGCTTGTGGGGGTGTTGTGGGGTGGACAGAGGAGGAGACTGGTGTTGTCAAGATAGCGTCTACCTTGGTGAGGCCTTAGCTTCCTTCCCTCCCCCTCCGATGCATTGCACTTAAGTGGCTTTGCGGGGTGGGAGGAGCTGAAAGCAACCTTTGCCTCTGTGCTCCTCCTGCCCACCACCCTCGTCACCCAGATTGGGAGTATCTTCCACTGAGCCAACAGGAACTTATTTCTGGATGGATGGATGGATGGATGGATAGATAGATAGACAGACAGACAGACAGACAGATAGATATAAAACCATGAAGCTCAATACTTCCATTAAAACGGGGGTTTTCAAGTGTTTAATTCATTTAAATCATGCCAACATCTAACTTACAAGTTTATATGCTGTGTGCTATTCATTCATTTATTTATTATAATTTGAACCCAGGGTAGCCCATATAACCCTCCCACCTTCCACTTTGACCTTACAACAATTCTATGAGGTAGATTAGACTGAGAGACATTGACTAACCCAAAGTCATCAGTGACCTTCATGGCTCAGTGGAGGCTCAAACCCAGATCTCCTAAGTTGCAGTTCAGCATTCCAACAACTACACCACACTGGCTTTCTACGTATCATGAAAGTAGCTCTAGAATGTGAATGTTAACAAAACAATCTATGTTCTTGGACAGTAACTTTTTATGTTCCTAAAGAGACTGCATCTTTTAGTTATGTTAATATTGTTTTCTTATTATTGTTTCAGCAGCTGTTATTGCTATATATATTTTACATATTGAATGATGTTTTGTTTCATAAGCTACTTTGAATTTATCTTTCTGAAACATGGCATTATATATAGTTTTAAAACAAGTCAAATTAAATGATCCAATATATGTATTTTCACAAGTTGGTATCCCTTTCAGTACCTGTATTCCCTAACATGCTTAAATATTTAAGATTTTGATTACTGACATTGCATTTATGTTTCAAGTAGTATTTGTAGCTTTGATTGCAATTCTACACATGCCCATAAGTTCAATGGGACCTACTCAGATAATGTCATCATATGCCTTGTTATATATATAAAGAACAATGTAATAAAGCTATCAGTGAGTTTTAAAGGGACAAAAAATAACAGACATTCTGTGCCTTTAAATATGATCTCTAGTTTATTTTAATAGCTATGCTAAAACCCAAAGGTATTGTTAATAGTATTACATGTGTTATGTCTTTGTATGAGGAGGAAAATGCCAAAATGCATTTTCTAATTTACAAGCTTGAGACAAATTCAAGCTGCTGAAAAATTAAACTTCAGAAGTATGGCTTTGTGTTATAGAAGACGACTATTAACACTATCATAATTACAGACCATAAGCCTCAAATCTGACATTTCAGTGTAATATGTTTTGCCAGAAGTACACCATTTTATGGCCTCCCTCTGAAATCAAATCCAATACAGACATTTTCGGTGTTCTAATATAATTCAGTGCAAGGTTTTAAAGCTTCCATTCTGCTTCCTCTTGCTGGGTTTTTTCCCCAAAAAGTTGGTCCCCTGATATCCATTAATTCAACTATCACCCTATCTTGGAGGGGCTGGGGGGTGGGGTCATTCTGTTATAAAAACCTCCATTAACTGTATTAATTTACAATATGTCACCTTAATGACATTCTGTTATAGCTACCTTTCCTGACATACAAGCACTCTTGTCCAAGAGCAATATAACATATTTCAGAGGAATTCAAGAAGATTAGTTTTTGAACACTGTACTCTTTGGATGCCAAATTTACACAAATTGAAAGGGAAGGAAAAAGGAGGTGATAGGGAAAGTGAAAAATGAAATGACCAAGTTATGGTCATTTTCGAGTGGTGTGTTTGCTGGCAGATCATTCCACAAGTATTCATTTTTCACTTTGTACTGATTATGACAGGAAAAGGTCAATAAGACAACAACAAAATTCTTTCATCCAGAGCTCTCCTTTGTGTGCTACTATGATAATTTGTCAAAAGCGCATTATGTACCTTTTGTACACAACAGGGAATTCCTGAATTTGAAAATTAAACAGTGTAAACACACTGGCCCAATTCAGATGTAACGAGCACATGTGAGCCTCAGTCTTCCATTTCACCTCCCTGCTTTCCATACAAACAGAGGCAATGAAAAGATTTTGACTGCATATATGGACTGTTTTGTTTTAGGGTAGATACCCATCAATACCCTAAAACAAAAGAATCATATATATTCTGTTAAATTAAATTATTGTAACAAACTTTAAATGAAACATATGTTCTACTTCATGTGGACGACAAAGGCATAATATTTAATCATGTCAAGAGGAGGCTTGCTTTAGGAAAAAAATATATTTGGTATTGTGTCCTTTGTGTGTGTGTGTTTGCAAAAATTCCACAATCTACAAGGGACATATTTGCACTTTGATTTGATGCGTTATTTTGATGAAAGTCTACCCTCCATTCAAGAGACAATGTACTTTAAAAAATGTTTCCACCTTACAAGAGGAAACGGAAGCATAGAACCAAATAGCAGCACCTTATTTGGTTCATGGCATTAGAAGTTTGATATATTAAAAGATGGAGGAAGAGTTGAAGAAGCAGTAGTAAAACACTGTTATCCAAATTTGGAAACAGCTGATCATCACATATTAAGCTGGGAAAAGAGTCTCTAGACAGAAACATTTGTTCCAATTCACATGTCAGAACAACCATTTTTAAAACCCTGGTTGTAATGAGAAAACTGCCTGGCTGCATATACTGCAAACAGTAGCAACCAAACAACACAGGAGCTCTGACTTGTCGGGCAAGAAAACACAGTGGATGGGTTCACACATCACAAGCAACCCTGTGTGGTTTCCACAGTGCATGGGGTTTCACCTAGATGTGCCTGCCAAATAATCAAATTGGCAAATTCTACACTACCATGTTTTCCACACTCCTTGCTCAGTCCCCCCACTGTTGGCATGTATCCCCATAGCCACCTGAAATCTAATCCCAGACTGGATGGCTGGGACAACACTTGCAGCTGCCACTCTTTCTAGGAGACTCTTGTCGCTACATACCCGGACTATGGAAACCACAATGCCAGGTTTGGACAATCAGACAAACCATGGTAAAGCACTGAAATCATAGAACAGACAGTTGTTTATGAACTCTAAAAACCAAATGCACCATGCTAAAATTCCACAAGAGAGTTCAGATTGAACAGCAAACCAACCTGTGCAAGAAATCACTGTGACTTGCTCATCATGCAAACCTGCCCACTGTGTCTCCTTTGACAAGCCAGAGTTCCCAGTTTGTGTGCCACACTAGCGTGCTTGTATTTGCAATGGAGACAATTGGCTAGCATGCATTAGCACACTCATCATCCAGAGTTGTTATGAAGTCTAAACTGGGCCAGTGTGGTCCTTATTATAACTTGCGGCTGATGTTTATCAAGTTTATAGGTCTTCAGCAAGCGGACAAGATAGACGTTGATAATAAGCATGCAGAAATTAATGAGAGCCAATACTGGATGGATGGGTGGATGGATGGATAGACAGAGTGAAACTAATAATATAATAATGTCAATTCTTTCTTATTTTTCTATCTAAGCTATGTATGCAAGTGTACTTAAATCTATTATATGGTCACTGGATCTTAAAGAATCTTAAAGGAACTATATAACAACTCAGGTGTTCAAAAACTGTCCATTAGACCTGGCTTTAGGAAAGGATTGTGTAGACTATATGTCTTCCATAAAAGAATTCCTACAGGTGGTTAAGGCTCAGTCAGTGGCTAAATCAGAATTGCTAGCTTTTCTGCAGAAACAGATTCTTGAACTTTTATATAATAATACCTATAATATTTCAGCCCTAAAATATAAAACCATCTCTACCCTAACAAGGGAAAAGGAAGAAAGTATTGTTTTAATTGATGTGCAGTTTATGATTTATAAGGAGATAGCTCTGATCAAAAATTTCCTTTCAGAAAGTAATGAACTGTTAATAACAGTAGTTGAGTCTTGCAAAACTCAGGAGAGGAAATCTGGGACAGAAAGACTAGACAAAATCCCTTTCCAGTCTCTAAGGATAATTAAGAAAATGTCAGCACCTCAAATGTTAGAAGTTAATAAAGAGACCTTAAGGTTGAAAAAAAGAAAAAATAAGAAAGAAAAGCAAAAACTGCTGTGCTGTTGGAAACAAGGTTTCAAAAGACTTCTTAGACTGTTATATAGGTTTAGATCCAAATAATCATATACACCTGCCCAGACCTTAAGATCATCCTCAGTTTTCCTAGTGAGAGACAACTGCCAAGGATGTCAGGCAGGTAGCTCCTGAGAGCCTTTTCTCTTGTGGCCCCAGGCTATGTGGAATGAACTTGCCAAGAATATCAAGAGCAACAAAAAGGGTTTCTTTCAGCATGTAAATAGGAAGAGGAAGGGGAGACAAATGGTGGGACCACTAAATAAGGAGGAAGGACATTCAGTGACTGATATGAGGGAACAGGCACAGATGCTAAATGACTATTTTGCCTCTGTATTCTCCCCAAAGCAGGACAGGGGATATCCGCATAGATTAGATGAGGCTGGGGACTTAGGCGCACAGATTAGAGTCACCCTCCTTGAAGTCGAGGGGCTCCTCAGGGCATTGGACATTACAAAGGTGCCAGGCCCTGACGGGTTACACCCGAGAGTACTTAGAGAGTTGGCAGGGGTTCTCTCACGCCCGCTGGCCTCCATCTTTGAGGCCTTGTGGAGAACGGGTGAAGTTCCAGAGGACTGGAGGGTGGCATCAGTGGTCCTAATTTTCGAAAAGGGTAGTAGAAGGGACATGGGGAATTATAGACCTGTTAACCTTACGTCCATTGTAGGAAAAACAATGGAAAGGCTCATAATAGAGAGAGATCTAGTGATGCTAGATAGGGAAGGGAGGCTGATAGCCACACAACACGGCTTCCGCAAAAACAGGTCCTGCCAGACAAACCTTGTGGAATTCTATGGCAAGGTTTTGAGATGGCTAGATGGAGGGGATGCAGTGGATGTGGTATACCTGGATTTCAGCAAGGCCTTTGACAAAGTGCCCCATGATATCCTGGTGGGGAAACTGAAGAGTTTGGGGATACACCAAAGCACTGTCTGGTGGATTAGGGCATGGTTGACTGACTGAAAGCAGAAGGTAACCATAGTGAGGAATCATCGGGATGGTGACCAGTGACAAGCGGGGTCCCCCAGGGCTCTGTCCTGGGGCCAATCCTGTTTAATCCTTTCATTAATGACATGGAAGAAGGGGTGAATAGTCTCCTGATCAAACTCGCAGACGACACTAAAACTGGAGCAGTGGCCACAACTGAGGAGCAGGTACTCCAGATCCAAAAGGACCTGGACAGACTATGGAAGTGGGCAGGAGACAACAGGATGGCATTCAATGTGGATAAGTGCAAGGTCTTGCACTTGGGGCATAGGAATAGCTGTCATAAGTACAGGCTAGGTGACAAGTGGCTGGAGAGCAGCAGTTGTGAAAGGGACCTCGGGGTATTGGTTGACTGCAGGCTAAACATGAGTCAGCAGTGTGATGCGGTGGTCAAGAGGGCGAACACCACCCTTGGTTGCATAGCCATAACTGTGGCTTCTAGATCAAGAGAAGTATTACTACCACTCTATACGACTCTGGTGCGCCCGCAACTGGAGTATTGTGCTCAGTTTTGGGCCTCTCATTACAGAAAGGATATAGCCAGGTTAGAGTCAGTGCAGCGTAGGGCCACAAGGTTGGTGGCTGGTCTGCAGGGGATGGGGTATGAGGCAAGACTGAGGAAACTGGTCTCTTCAGCCTGGAGAAGAGGAGACTCAGAGGGGATCTGTTAGCTACATACAGGTATGTGAGGGGATGTCACATGGAGATGGGTAGAGACCTATTTTCCCCTGCAGAGGAAGGCAGGACGTGCTCCAACGGAGCAAAGCTCAGGGAGCCAAGGTTCCATTTGGATGCCAGGAAGCATTTCCTGACAGTTAGGGCCCCGAGGGGGTGGAATGGGCGTCCATAAGAGGTCGTTGAGGCCCCATCGGAGCGGGTGTTCAAGGATAGGCTGGACGTCTACATGGTGGGCATGTCATAAGCGGAGCCGGCTGGTGCCAGAGATCAGACTATATGGCCTGGGAGGCCCCTTCTGACTCGCTCTGTTTCTATGTTTCTAACTTCCCTGGAAGACTTACTGGGTATTTACATTGTACTTTTTCTGGTGCCAGGAGACAACCTTATTTGTCTAGGAATTTTAGTTTCAGTCTATTTTAAATTCAGTGCTGTATTTCAAATAGGTCTTACTCTAGTTCCCAGTTTATTTCATACTAGAGTCTTAAATATTTAAAATTTTATACTGTGTTTTATAGTGTATTTCAATGGCTTTAAATTGTTGTGAACTGCCCAGACAGCTTAATCAATCAATTCTGGGTCCTCTCTTTCTAATAGTGATCCTCTAAGATCTGGTTAATCAGAATTTTTTTTTTTCTGATACTAAAATTACTTCCAGAAAGAACAAGTTCCTTAGAAATTTTTTCAGTCTAACCATTCTTGGTTCAGTGATTGCCATAATGCTTATATATGTAAATCATTATGGAAAAATCCTCAAAGAAGCATTGTTGTTCCTATCCACATTGTCTCTTTGAAGATGGTTCCAAAACTGCAGCTTATTCAAAATGTGGCAGCATTATTGATTAACAGGGATAAGAACATCCAAATGTATACACTTGATTCTGTTCTAATTCTACTGTCTAGACCAATTCAAGGTGCTGGTTTTAACCTACAATTCAGCATATGATGGAGCATTTAACCCTACATGAACCTGCCCATATTATAAGGCCCTCCTTCAGATGCTTTCTCCAAAGGAGACTCATGCATGAACCAGGGTAAGTTCAGAATCCTAGCTTATAATTTACATGCAATGATCATAACAAGTCTTTGCCCTGTGGTTTTCTTTTAGAATGTTGTGCAAACCTGAACTTCTGGCTTGTCTATCCCCTGAAAAGACAGAGAAATAACCCATGGAGCCCTGGTTTCATTAGGCAGTTTCACACATTGCTTGTACATGATTAACCGGTGTTTTGGTGGAACTCTGGATTAGTGTGATGTGCAAACTAGGTTTATATAGCCGTTTTAAAACAAAAGACAGAACTGTAAAAGGTTTTGGCTATTTTTTACTTTTAAAAAACTAGTAATTTAATATATAACTAGATGCGCTTCCTGACCAAATGGCATTGCTTTCTTTGTAATGCTGATTATATGTATCAAATTACATTAATTTCCAATGGAATCCAAATCATACAGGGACCTAGCACCCATTTATGAGTTTGCCTTTTCTTTGTCCAACCAATTATTTCCTTCTCTTAAGTCAGAGCAGAAATGGATTTTGAGATCATAAGCCTATAAAAAAAACTCTAGAAGGGTGCATTAAAAAAAAAGAAAAATATGTTATAAATACAGAGAACTAACTAAAAAATATAAAGTATGTTATAAATATAGAGAACTAAATTAAATACCTTCTCAGGATTCAAATCAAAGTGGATGTCTGATGACAATGTAAAAAAAGATTTAAGAAGGCATAATCATAATGCTGTAACATGAAACGATAATGTAGTGATAGTATTTTTCTTGTATTTTGGAAATATTAGACTAATTGATAATCAGAAGAAGATCTTATTTTTTAAAATACAGCAAGAGGGTTCCCCTCGATACTTCCATGTAAACATGGAAAAGCCTTTATATACAACAAGGGTGCAGAGTAAGGATCATAAAATTACCCTGCGCTCTGGCTGCTTCTACGTATTGTGTAGATACTGGTTTAATCTAATGTGTATTGTTGCATAATATCCCCAGGCATAGTCAAATAAAAGCTAAGGCTTACAGAAAAGCATACATTTTAAATGTGTCTTGTCATTAATGCTTTATTAATTGCCCCAGGCAATGCAAAGCCAGAGCTCGGCAAGCTATAACAATATGACACTTTAAGGTCAAATCCAATCTTGCTGTGTTTATGGAATGGGCCAAATACTGAGCAAACAGCAGGAAAGAACAATTTATTGGGTTTTTCTCTGTCTAGTGATTATTTGATTTAAATTATGACAGATTTTATTTTTTCGTGAGAACAAAGGACCTTTTAAGTACTCAAATGTTGGAAGAGACTTTTTCCTCATTGTAAGTAAAATGTGTCTTTTGCAAATAATGATGCTCAGTGCAACTACATTTTTTACTCTTTTGTGAAACAAACACCAGTAGTACAGATAATTTAATGGTGTATCAATACCATATAATACTAGTTACACTTAAGTATTTTGCATGGATGTGTGCAAAGTATTATTCCTACCTTTACATCTGAAGTGTCTCTTTGGCTATTTCTCCAAGATCTTGCCACCGAAGAGAAGGTTCGATCTGGATGATCAAATTTTCCATCATTTGCATTGAGGAAAAATGTAGTGAAAGGTTCCTATGCCAAAAAAGTACATGTAATAAGCAAAGAATCATGCAATAACTTCCTAATTTGTTCGTCTTCTCAGCTTAACATTTAAAATTAATTAAAGAAAGAACGAATACAGAATTAATCAGTATGTCACACTAATACATTGCTTATGCTTAATCTCTTTATACAACTATCACTACTAATGTAGTAATCACTACTACAGACCAAAAGCATCTGAATCCTAGAATGGAAGGATTACAATGAAATGATGTGCCAGCTGTACATTAAGAATACTATCTTCAAGAGATTGGTGCAGTACAATTTACTTTACATTCGTAAGCATTCAACATAGTCCAATGAATTTTCTATTTATTTTATTGGCCAGAATGCACAATAATTTTTGATAAGGCTGCCCTTTGGAGAATCTCTAATTTATTTTTTTGCATGTGATACGTGTGTGTGTGTGTGTGTGTGTGTGTGTGTGTACAGAGAGAGGGAAAGAGAACAAAACGGAAGTACTTTTAAATCCCCTTGAGACTGATCTAAGCATGTACTTAACACTCCTATTGCACAGGACTTGAAAATGCTTAATTTTGGCAGCATCCTGCATCAATTAACTATGTTGTGAAATTCATTTTGAAAACTTAGCATGTATTCAATAAGAAATGAAAGCTTAGCTCTATTAGTAAATTATTTATAAGTGCTGCACACATTGGCAGACAACTTTGCATAAGGTTCCCCCTTTAAAAAAACACAAGAGCAACTACTGTAAAGCTGGATTCCATTAGCTCGAAAAAGTACAACTATCTGTTTGCAAGTGTTGCAACAGACCAAAGATTTCAGTGGCACAAAAATCCTATGCAAACATCAGGGCAATGAAGTGGGTGCGGAGAATGCAAACACTGACTAGATAATGCCCTCATATCACTGTGTAGAATGAGATTATAAAATATTTAGTGAAGGATTAACCCTGATATTTAAGCTAGTTACCAACTGTTGGTCATTGTTAGTCCAAGACATTTTTCTGCCTGAAGGAAAAGAGAAGATTGCATCGCCATCTCCATTCCACATACAGAGGGAAAGTGGAATTTGAATCTTTATTCAGTACGAGTTAGGGAAAGTATTTCCCACTATAGCAGAGGACACAAAGCAAGTTTATGGAAAGCAGGGCAATCCATGACTCTGTCCTCCAACAACTGGGAATGGATAGATAACTCAGAAAAATGAATGCCTACTACTGCACCTGCATTCTTCCTATTGGCCTTGCCTCAACTTTCAGAGGAGAAATTCTCTCAATTCAGATTGCAAATTCAGCAATAATGTTTATTGGACTTTTTTCCTATAAATTTTGATTTCAACCCACTCTCCTTCTTAATTTCCATCAAAATAATTACTTCATACATATATTGATTATGCATGTACCATGATGTGGCCTTGCCAATATTTTTTCTAAATTCCAGTGTTCCCAGTACACTACATTTTCCTTACATTCAGATCCACCAAACTGAATTCAAAATTCCTCTTAAACCTAAATAATTCTCATGATATGAGCCAGTAACAATGCAAAATCTACAGAAGCACAGCCTTATAATGATTTGTAGCACAATTTGGTACATATAAATTCAAAAGTTTATACTTCAGTGGGTATTATTTTGTAGTAAGTGTATACATACTTAGGGTATAATCCTATGCATGCTGGGAGTTGCAAAACTTTTTTCTGCATAGGATTGCACACTTAATGCACACTTAATGCGTTTACTTATGTGGACAAATCAATAGTGATGCATGCTATAGCATTTCTAATATGGATGTTGGCAGATAGAGAATTACAGTTCTTTGCATCATTAGATTAAAAATTGGATGCTGTTAAGTTCTGTTAATAATAGCTGCATTTAGTTAAGAAGAAAAAAGTAAGAATGTTTTCCTAAAACCCAGCATTTGGGAGCTAAAGTAGAAAAAGCTGTATAGTCCTGGAAGGTAAACATGATAACAATGCCAAGCAGGTTGACATGGGCCATGAATGCCTCTGACCAGCATGTGTCTTCATTTCAGAGAGAATGCAGTCTCATAATACTAATACTAATTTATTTCAACGGCAGGTTTTTATGGTCAGACATTTTCAGCTAAGGGCTGTAAATACAGATGAACAGCCAAGACTTAATGGCCAAGGTTATGAGCATGTTTCTGAAAAGTTACTGAATGTCTTGAAAGTGTAAGAATTGCTCATAGATTTGTGTGGCACTGGGATTGCTAAAATGGTGCCCATGAGCACCAGTGTGCTCCAGACACCTCTCTTGGAGCCCACCAGGCAACACCCTCATCAATTATTTTATTTCTCATGGGGAGATGATTACAAGTTTTTTTTTTAACTGAAAGTCTGTCATGTTGGAAAGCAAAGTGGTTTCATGTTTTGAAGCACCTCTGCCGTGTACTAGTTTCTTGGGCAAGTTGTTTTATTTTCAATCTCATGCCTTCTGTGAAACAAGAGTTTTGTTTCACATGGCCCACCAACAGCCAAGTTATGAATGGGCAAGCTGGCTCAATGGAAGCCTTTTGGGAAAGTGCCCATGACACTCTCTCTCAAAACTTCCATTGTTCCCATCAACTGAAAATGATAGAGGTTGCCTGAGCATATAGACATTGCATTCTGGTGCATACATTGTTCAGAGAAGCAAAATCTTAGTTTACTTATTTTAGTATTGTGCCAAAGGACTTACACCAAGACAAATGCTATTGGTAGGATTCCTTCCCAACATTATTATCCAACAGCACGGTGAGACTTCAGGAAAATGCAATGTCTATGAACAGCTGCCTTTATTGCACCATCCCTCTCTATATCTTGCAGGCGTGATCTGCTCTGAGCATGAGAAATTTGCACTGGGCAGTGGCGAAGTTTGGAATGGAATATGAAAGATGCATCAAGAATTCCCATTCAGTTGCACTGCCTGTGTGTCATGTGCTCATGTAGGTGGGAGTAGGGGATAGCTCTATAGGATTCTATCTGGATTTTCTATATGTAGGTAGTACAACCATGGTGTGAGCTGACCATGGCTAAAGAATATTTAATCTCAGATGGCTGAAAGATATTTTGATTGGAGAGAAAGAACTTTCATCTTCATCTTTCCCTTCTTTGTCTACTATTACAGTCTGTTTGCCCAAGGAAAACAGAGTTAAGTGTCTGTTTAAGGGAGCAAGTGATTAAAGAGGCTAATAGAGGGAACAACAGCCTTTGCTAATTGTCTCCTGAGCTTGCAAAAAGCAATCCAATTTACTGTCTCTATTGCCTTATTAGCAGGATAGTTCTCAAATAAGGTTTGAGAACTATCCAAGCTCTGAAGAACTCCAGACCTTGATTATTGGTCTGTTCACACCAAGGCAAGATTGGCAACATGCCCAATAAAATTCATTGGTCCTGATACCAAAAACTCTAATTCAAAGACAATAAATTATCCCAAAACACTATTTCAACCAAAAAAATCTTGGAGTTCTGTCAAGCATATACTGTACCCACATTTTTATATATTGCTAGGCATGCACACCTAATATTTCTCCACCGGTATTGCATGAGTACCATCATAATAGATAGCAATTATGGTTGTTATACATGTGCTGCTATCAGTCCCCACAGTGCATATGCCTTCCAAGGTATAAAACTAGTGTTATTGTAATATAGCACTGATATTATGCAGGGGAGATTGATAAGACTCTTTCCTATTTTGTATTATACTTGTAGCACTAAACTACTCCTGCTTGTTGTTGTTAGGGTCAAGTCATCTTCAACTTATGATGACCCAATGAATCCAAGCCTTCCAAAATGTCCTGCCCATGACAGCCCTGTTCAGTTCACGTCAGACCCATTGCAACCCCATGGACAACATTCCTTCAGACCTTCGCGTCCTCCACCATCCCCTGGAGTCCACTTAAGCTCATGAATAATAAATAGTAAATACTAACTCTGTTATAAGGGATTATCACAGAGCATGTGTGTAATCAACATACCATCATAACTATTATATTAAGATAGTACTACCTATATATCTGAAAATCTCTCTGCTTATATCACATGAACAGTATAATATTGAGGGCACATGGAACAAAATGTTGCAGTGTATCATCACTGCCTAGCTTATGGGTTCCTATTCCTTCCATCCTTCCATTCAGTCATGCTCTTGTCCAGGCTAGTCCATTACAATTTCCCCACAATGGTCCCTTGATCATGTTGACATCGCCTCCTCGTTTCTTAGTGGACCCAGTTTGGCTATGAAGTCCTTGGCTCTCATCACATGAGTTCACCACTAGAGAAAAGGAGGATATGCACATTTGACAAATATGGATTACGTGTACCCATTATGAGTACTATACTATTGTGTTTGAAATAGGGTGACTTATTTTATACAGTTATGTGTATTTTATATTGTTCTTTATGTATTTTAATTTATTTATTTGTAAGCCGCCCCGAGGCTTCAGCGAATGGGGCGGCCTAGAAATTTTCTAAATAAATAAATAAGCCTACTCTGTAGAATTTGTGAGTGTCCATGTATACACAGGGACAACTGATGGACAGAAATATCAATTGTTTGGGTCCTGTGTAAACAGTGGAATCATTTATATTTAAATTTGTTTTTCAGCACCAGGTGAAGACCTTTTTATTTAAGCGGCATTTTAACTGTTAATATTATTGGATTTTATCTGTCCAGGGCGGCTTATTTTATATTGGTATTTTTGTATTTTTAACCTAATGTTTATATTTTTTTAATTTAATATTATAATTATTTTTTAACTTATTGTTGTAAGCCGCCCCGAGGCTTCGGCGAATGGGGCGGCATAAAAATGTTTTAATAAAATAAATAAATAAATAAATAAATAAATAAATAAAATTCTTCAGCCCTATACCTTATAAAGAGACTTAGGAGAGCCATATAGCAACGGAAAACGATGAGCAGTTACTTCTCTTCTGCTGGAAAGACTGTGACTGCCTGGTAAAACAAGTGGCTGAACAAGGCTACAGTTAACTAGACAAGAAGGTTATACTAAATTATACGTGGAAGTTAGTAATGCTTGACGTTTTAATTATGACACATTTCAATTAAATATAAAACATTCTGCCTATACACCAAGTGGTAAGCTTGAATAAGCAGTTTTACAAACAGTGTAGATTTTAACTCCTGATACTGCGAATAAAAACAACTTGAGCTTTTGAGACTTACATGGCTATTCAAAACACACACAACAACAACAACCTCCTGTACACCTATACTGCATTGTGAAAACTGTTTTGAAGCTGCTATTGGTAGAAACTGAGATTTTAAATCAGAAGCAACTGGGGATTATAAAAAGCAGTAGGAAAATGTAATTATAGTAAATTATGTTAAAGCATAATCCTAAATTCCATGACAACATTCTTTAAGGGGACTGAGACAAACACAAAAAGCAAGAAGATTCATAGTGAAGGATTAAGCCTTTCACAGTAGAACACTACAGGGTGCCCTATTATACCAACTTATGGTGTCTATCTTTTGGGGGTTTAATCCTTAACAGCAATGCCTAGGCTCTTCTACTATTTATCACATAGTGCCTGCATTATCAAAAAGCACTTCTTACCTTCAACAAGAATTTTATAATCATATCAGTGTGCGCACAGTGCTTTCATCTAGTTTTCTTTAATGTTGAAAATGTTATACAACATGCAATATAATGATGTTCAAATGAAGCTGCTTGGAGGCTATAGGTACAGTAATGGTCATATTTGCTAGGTGCCTGCTTCCACTTCTCTTTAATTCTGCTAAATGCCTCTCTTAGCCACCACTAAGGAGATCAATGTTCACTGTTGATGTCTGCATGGATCATAACTAGGGACAGATAGATCGGTCTATTTCTAGTCTATGACAATTTTGTATGTTTTCAACTGGTTGTTCATTTCATTCTCTGTTCTGCTAATTTGCTGTCTTTTTTAAGTACAAAAATTGCCATTTTTATTTTACATGCATTTTGAGACCTGAGAAAAATTGCAAAATTTGGAAAACTACAAAGTCAGAAGAATAACTATGTTCCAGTCC
Source organism: Varanus komodoensis (assembly GCF_004798865.1). Lineage (NCBI taxonomy): Eukaryota > Metazoa > Chordata > Lepidosauria > Squamata > Varanidae > Varanus > Varanus komodoensis. Next base: position 42,579,870 of record NW_025335941.1, read on the forward strand.
ATGTATTAATCTAGGAAGTACAAATTCAGTTTATTTGGACCAAGTAAAATTCTCTAGTAATGCTAATCATAACCAAATGTTTTTATTTTCCCATAAATTGCTTTCCCTCTGTTTGGTTTTTAACCATGTTATGTGATAATGTCCACACTGAGTAACCTGTAGAAGTCTTGTTAACATGCAAACATTATTCTGTTTGCCTTCAGTGGTGCAGCTAGAGCTACTACAAAGTCCACAATCCTGTATCACAGGATCCATTAACAGAATGAAAGGACAAAATGGCACAGTCAACCATTAACAGAATGGTAAGTGACTTTAATCCTGTAGTGCCAGTGATTCTGTCATCCAACTGTGCCTTAATAGGGACATATTTAGAGTCTTTTATCACACCTACACACTGCATACTAGAAGCAGTATCTATACATTTTTTAAAACATACCGAATAAGTGGTTATTACATGAGAAGTTTACAGCGGTTCCTATTAATTTAGTATCCTATAAACTAAAATCAAAGGAAATGTTCCTTATCAAACCCCAGGATCATTGCATTGAGTCTTTTAGAGTTATGGCTGAAAAACAAAAGGCACTTTCAAAGCCTAGGACCAAAGGCATGCAATTGGTTATAACCAAGTAGACAGGTCCCAGAAAAGCAAGATAAATACAGGAGACAGGAAGAGTATTTATCAGGTAGGACTTGGTCTGCACACTACAACAACCCTCAGTAAAACAAACTGCCATGAGTTTGTCCCACTTCCCCATTCCATCCTGTAGGCTGACAATTCCCAGAAAAGTGCTTCCATTGACAGTGGCTGAGTGTGTCTTGCTTGTTGCTCTTATCTGCAGTAGAAAGTGGCTATTTAATACAGTCTACATCAAAGACTGTCCCAAAGCTTCCCATACTGCACCTTTTCCCAATGTTCCATGCTAGGAGAAGCCTTGTGCAGCCATTCCTCCTGGTGACCAGAAAAGCAACAATCACCTAAGGTCTTTAGCCAAGTTAGTTCTGGGTCCCAGAAAGTAGCAGTCAATCCTATAAGGGAGGAATCCTGTTTTTTTGTTTTTAAAGAGAGGGTTTCTATTTATGTGAGGGTATAGACTTAGAGAGGACTTGCATCTGTCTAAACACAAATAGGATTGTGCACTAAACTATGTATTTATTACAGTGACTAGCACAACCGAAATATTAAGAGCTCAAGCAAAATATTTCTTCTGCATTGTTCAGTGACCCTGATGTGAGGCTTGACTCACAGCAGGATAGATGAAGAAGGCCAAGCCAAAATGTTAAAAAAACTAATAATAGTGTTTCTGCTTTGTTTGCTAGTGTAATAAATATGAACAATCAGCATCTGGATAGTCCTTTTCTTATAAAGGTGATGGGCAACCTGACTAGTGGTTTTATCAACTTTCTGACACAGAACTACCATATGGCTAGTTCACTTTTGCTCAAGTGCATATTAGGACAATGTTATCTGACTTCAGTTAACTACAAACAATTTGGTAATAAATACATAAACAAATAAGGAAAACTATTCTGTCTTTTTAGATCAGTTGAAAACTTAAAAGAGCATTTACCTGTTTTGTTTGCTTTAGTCCCCTTAGGTGAGAAGGACACTTAGTTTTATTACGTATGTATTTGCTACATTTATACCCTGCCCTTAAAACAAGGAGAACCAAGTGGTATTTTTCCTGACCTATATTATCACCCAATTTATTTTTCCTTTTATCCAAACCCAGCTCTCTGGTCACTATACTGACTGGGTCTTCCAGCCTAGTCATCTTTCCTGTACTTTTACATTCTAGTCAAGTACAACTTTTTCTAGATAATGATTATAATCAAATGCTGATATTGGAACCAATGTGGTGTAGTGTTGAGACTGCCAGAATAGGTCTCCGAAAATCTGGATTCAAGTCCCCACTCAGCCATGAAGAGGACGAGGGGCAGGATATAATTGCAATGTGATGATGATAATTGTCCAGATACATTGTTTCCCTGCTGTCCTTAAATGTCTTCAAATTCTGTCAATTGTTTGTAACTTCACTGTTAAAACAGAGGTGGTGGTTGCACTTGAATACTAGGGATTTATTTAGCTGATCTTTATATTGAAGTAATTGACTTGATCTACTTGTTCACTGCAGCCTCAGTGCCATTATTACCAAAAAGCAGGTTGACCTATCTGAGTAATTGTACAGCCAATACACCAAACATAAAGATTTTATAAGTTTGAGTGTTTTTGAAGATGCACAATGATTCCATTAAGTAAAAGTAAAAACTGAACCTGTCATCATAAGGTAAAGTTACTAAGAGAAAAGGAGGAGGCCAAAATACTTACAATGCGAACAAGCCACGTTAATGTACAAGCAGAAGTTGAATAATGAGTATTGTAATGATAAGGCGGAGTCTGATCATCTTCCCATGTCTCATAGCGCTCTGCATAAAAGACTGCTCTCTTTGGATTCAAAGCGCCAATGGGCTGTAAAGAGAATAAATATGGTTAACATTATGAACAGCAGGAGAAAAGAATGTTTTGGAAATCTGCATCACAATTTTCATCTGTATCCTTCAATAAAGATGCACAGCGTATGATATTCAGCAGCCAATATTGATAACCCATTCTGTGCTAATATAATCTGTTTAGACTGAGTGGGAATTTTATTACAGAGGCTTCAATTGCTAAGCATAAGATTTCTTGTTAAAGCTGATCAAGTATGTGGTATTCGTCTGCAAACTTCATGATTACCTTGAAGGAAAAAAACTAAAAACCCAAACCCCACTTTCTCAGTTAATTCAGCAATAGTTCTCTGAAAGCATACATCTAAACCTACATTTCAAGTTTTCAAACCAAAGTAACATTGTTCTTGTCATTCAATATAATGACACAGCTAATGAAATGTGACTTCTGTTCAAGCAGGGTACTTTGTAATGCACATTTCATGATGAAAAGATTTTACACAGAAGGCTTGGTGGTGTTTGGTGATCTTAAGCAGAAATTCTTGACTATGTGCACAGTTGGGACTATTTCCCAACAGCAACTATTTCCAAACACGACCACTTTTTACATAAAGAAAGATTCTTAATAGAATACCCAGTTTTGGCTTATTTGCTAGCACAAAAAAACAATTTTAGCTCTGTGGAAGTGTGTCACTATGTTATATAAGTCTGGTGTCCTCCAGATGTTTCAGACTACAACTCCCAGAATTCTTGATTATTAGCTATGCTGGTTGGAACTGATGGGAATTGAAATCCAACACTTTGGACGGGCACTTGATTGAGGAGGCTGATAAAAATAATTAACCAATGATCACTTCCTAATAGAAATTTCTTTAGTCTTAGTCTCACTTTTGCTTCTGTGATTATTAAATGTTTTTAACTGAAAAGAAAACTCCAAATTTGCTATGGAAACTGATGGCAACTCTGTTAATAAACTTGCTCCTTTGGATGAAATAGATCAGATGCTCAGTAACAGTTAAGAAAAATGTTGGCGAAGCTGGATACAACCTTTTAAAAGGCATGCTCATTTTACTTCATTTCCTCCTTCATCATTATATAACCTCTGTACTTGCTAGGGTTACTTGCCCATATTATGGGGATATTTCCAGATTATGATAGCCTAAGGTCACAATCCTATCTATTCTTAGACAGAAAAAAGTCCTAAAACTCTTTTTCTACCTTTTTTGAAACAACATTTTTGTCTAAACATTGCATCTTTAAAGAATAATGAAAATGTAATGAGCATTTTCAACAGTAAAAGGAACATGCAACAAAACTTAAGTCTTAATTAACCATGATTCTGTAAAATCTGCAGGGGAAAATAAAGACCTACAACACATCCTTCCCTTTCCCTGCAGGTCATCGGGTCCCTCCCCTCCTCCCTGCACAAAGGTGCACTCCTGGATGTATACATTAACATGGACAAGATCACTTCTGCATTTACTAGTTGAATTAATAAAAGGAAAAACATTTTAAAGACTTCAAAGACCTGATCATACTACACAGTTATTGAGTTTAACATTAAAAATATGACCGTTATATGTTCACGAGACCTTGGTAAAGGATGGGGTAAAAATGCTTTAAATAAATAAGTAAAATATCATGTCACGGAATAAAGACTTTATTTTTAATACTTTTATCCCTTTACAAAAAATGTTTAGAATATGTTCAGAACCTATGAACATATTCTATTGTGTAAAATACATACTGGGACACATTTTTTTCTAATATAAATTTCTAATAATATATGTAACCTACAACAATAGGGATACTATAAAAATTGATCCATACAATGTATTCATGTAATGAATGACAGTGAATCTAATACTTATTTCCAGATCCTTGGGATGTAAATGTTGGTTAAATATAAAGCAAGGTATCTTTTATTTCACAATTCAGGAAAAAAAACAAATAAAACACATGTCTACTATTTTATAGATGTTCTACCTTGTGGATAATTAGAACTTAAGTCAATATTATACCAAGACTTTGGTTTCCCTAAACTTTCTGATTGTTTAATACTATGCTGTGTCAAGGCTATGCTAATAGCTTTCTCATGTGTGTAAAATATTTAGTAATCCCACAGGATCAAGCTTATCTGATGCAGATTGCACTGCAAGACCTCACAAAACATTCTTGAAAAGAAAGCATGACCCATTTCTTAATCTTTCCCAGGCATCTTCCCAACTACTGGAACAACAATAAAATAAATATTTACATTTTTCATTTTATTCAGGTTTCACAGGCCACTCTATCTATAGTGTAGTTCAGCACTAAATGTAACAAAAGTAGTCAATTATTGTGCATGTGATACCTTTAGTAATAATCTATGTTTAGATTATTATTTATTCTAAGTCATATCTATAGATTTGACAATGCAGTAATAAATGGATGCAACAGGAATTTGTAGTTTTCATACTGCAAAAGTTGATGCAGCATTCACTACAGTTGCAAGAAGAACTGTTGAGGTTAAAATAATAGGGTCTCGAAGAACAAACTAACTTTTTCAAAAAATATGTTTGTGATTAGTCTTGGCAGGAAAGGAATGTTGTCTAGTGATCACAGCAGGAATCGGAATTATGAGACGTGAGTTTTACTCCTGTCTTTGATGGCACATAGCCCTCCACAAAAAAGAGTAGCATGTTTCCCTCTCAGTTTCATGGTCCCTAAATTGCATAGGAGTCCTTGATATGGGCTTGTTTTAACTGCAGCGTTTAACTGTTGGCTTTTATTCTGATATGTGTTAGCCTGTTTTATTGGATTGGCTTTATCGTTTTTGTATTTTGTTTGAAAACTGCCCTGGGAACCATTTTGGATAAGTAGAGGTACAGACCTGTGCCAAATGAAAACATTAACATGGAAAAAATGTTAGCTTTAAATAATGATTAAAAATGTGTTGAAATATCACTGGGGTTATGTCAGGTCACAAGTATTGGGAATAAAGTGATAGCCTAATCTACTGCATTAAAACACTTCTAACTCTGTAATCATATATACTGTATACTTATCTGGGACTAAGGCTGTAATCCTATAACTATTTATTTGGATTAAGCCCCATTGAAGTCAATGGAAATTACTTCTATCTAATCTTATAGATAGGTATAAGATTCTGCTTAGATGTAGGACCCAGAGCTATGTTAAAGGCTCCTATTTAATACTGGGCATCCATAGCAAGGCTCCTAGTATGATTTCAACCTCTGTTAACCTTTTGACAAAAGGCCAAGGCTAAGCTTTCCAACTGTTACAGTTTTGCGCTCTATTGTTACAGATGGTTTAGTGTTCTTGTTTTAAATGCTTATTTATTTCATATTTCATTTTATATGTTAATATATTATAATTTTTATTGTAAGCTACCCGGGTAGTGGGGGGGGGTCTTTTAGCCAAATAAATTTTACATAAGGATAGAAGCCTGTGAAGTAAATACATAAACTAATAATAATAAAAATAATGAATAACTAAGATAAAGGTTGCCATGAGCTGAAGTTGGATTCAGGAAAATGTATGCTTCACTTTGTGGATAACCTGCTCACATAATTCATAAAAGCATTTGTTACATTAGAGAAAATTAATTGTCATTTTGCAAGAATGCATAAACAAGCGGCAAAAGATATGGCCAGTAAAAATGTGAGTACTCATACCAAAGGCTGTATATGCCTCAGCTGATGACTGCCATGACCATGAAAGGTCTAACCTATGTATTAAATCCCACAAAAAGGATTACTGTAGAACTTGAACAACATTAGAGTCAACATCTGGGGTGTGCGTCTGAGTGCCAACTCCAAGGGAGGCTTGAAGGGCTGCAACAAGGGAGAAGTCACCCCCCCACACAAACACACAACTATGGAATGAGGCCTGCCTGACACCAACTGTGTCATCCTTTTGGTGCCAGGCTATGATGGCCCTCTGTGTTGAGATATTTAAAGACATATATGGATACTTAAGAGCTTGAGGGGTATATCTATTCCACAAGTTTTACATGTCTGCAGTGTATCAAATGTTGTTTTAGCTGTTTTTAACTTGTATTTCAATGTTTGCATTTTGTAACATTGTATGGTGCTTTATTGTAGTGTCTGTTTTCTCAACTGCTCTGAACCACCCAGAGTGCTCCAGATATTAGGCTGTATAGAGATGATGGTGATGATGATGCAAGCTAGTATTCAATAGGAGTCTCATGAGTAACATAAACATTCTGTCTCCAGATTAATTCCAGAGCATTTTCTGCAAGACTTCCCACAGAGATTGAGGAGAATACAGCATTTCTCTATAGAGGTCTCTTAGCTTGGCATTGCCTGTTCAATCTAGCTTGGTCATATTATCCTTTTTTGGGATGCTTCAAATAAAGTGTAGCAGAGTCTGATTCTTCTGTGTTTCAAATGTAAATATATGTGCCCGAAAATATCAATTATTATTATTGCCAAATGAGGTCAACAGGATGTCTTGACAGTATCTTTTCCATTTTTAGTACGTTTGGTGATTCAGTCTTCTTTCATATAAACTATGCCACTGCTATTTGATCCATAGTTTCTATATTTCTTACATTTTCATTCCTTACTAGTATCATGTCTTTAAGAAAAGCCAATAAAATGTTAATCGACAATATACTTAATATGGCATATATTATATTAAAGTAAGATTATAACTCCAGCATTATAATTTTAGGTTGACAGAATAAAGACAAAGCATTTTGTACTTTACAGCACAGTTTTATGAATGTCTACTCAGAAGCCAGCCCCAGTGAGATAACTGGGTACAGCCCTTTGCCACATCCAACAACATTTATAAAAGGATGCTGTGTTGTATTATAGTGTCATTTTGAAGAGGCATTGTGGGACAGAATTGCCTGGAAGAACCATAGCAATGCACTGCTATTGCACAGTAGAAAAATGTGCTTTAAAAAGAAACACATAATAAGAGAGAAGAGGACGGAGAGACAAGCCTTTACTGCTGGCCTTTATAAACATATGTTCTTCTACTCATGAAGATTTAATGACTTCCCAGCCCACCAAAGATTGTGGGCTTCTTCAATCTCCCATCTAGTTTCATGATAATTTTTCAGCTAATCATTAAATTATTTACTGTAGGAGAAGGCTTTCTAAAATATGTCACCATACTAACACAGGTTCAATGCACAGTAGACTCATTGTTGATGTATCTACCAAGAGGCAGATAAATTGTTGAAACCAGAATAGTTTGCTTTTCTTCCCTGAAAACCTTACAAATTGATCCGACCTGAGAAGGTTATTGTTATTTACTCCCAGACATTTCTTTTGGACATGCTTTTCGGTTTCCTGCTGAGAAATATAGTCAACATCACAGGGATGCCCTTTATTAACTTATTTACAATTTTACTGGTTGATTTATGGGAGAATCAGAACATGGCCCAACTAATCCATAATTCTGTTACTAATGGTAGCAAAGCATCAAGGGCACTTTCACTTGTTTGACCCAGCATCAGGTGTTTGACCATATGCTGTCTTTATACATGTAAAATCCCCCCTTACATATATACCAAACAGCACCCTATTTGTTTATTGTCCTAAATGTCCCTCTTTGGGGGTACTACAATTTTTTTCAACATCGTATCTATGTAGCAAGCAAATTTCATAGCAAGAAACTCCCACTTTCACTTAGAGCTATCAAGTTAGCATGTGTCATTGCAGCACAGTAGTTCATACCTTTGATACTGAAAAATTACCCAACACAAATATTTGTTATGTCAAAGCGACATTTGCAATGGCAGATTAAATAGTAATTTTACTTAGTTCCCTATGAAAAACAAAATCTCATTTAAAATAAATGAAAAGGATACAACATAGCCCTAGCCAGACTATTGCTTAACCAAAACCATTTTGTTATATGAAAAACTGCTTGCTTGAAAAATTCACACTTCTGTGCATTCTTCTATGTTATTACATTCATAAACCTTAAGGCATTATCTCTTCCTGTTTCTTTAAAGTGCTATCATAATTTAAGAAAGCAGTTATGCTTAACATCATGTGCCAGTCAACGATCTTATGCATTAACAAAATATAATTTTCCCCTTTGGCGGATGGGTGTGTGTGATGCATTTCATATATGTCAATATTAGTAGGACTCCTTAGTTGTTGATAGAACTATTTTATTTAGCAGAGTGCATGACTGGAAGTAAAGGGGGGGAAATCCCATTTACACTTTAATGAGCAGGGACAATACCACATGTCAAAGTCATGTACTCAGTGCATCTTAGTAGGAAGCATTACACATTTTTACACAGGAAAACCACATTAAAGTACTATTCTTAAAGGAATCTAGTATGCAATAAGGTTCCAAAATATTCCTTGTATGAATAATTTGTGGTATTTTGTACAGGAAGATGCAATCAAGGTGAAATTAAACAGATCACCTGATGGTTTGCTAGTGCAGAGATAATCTATGTATCTATGACAGTCTCTTTCATTAGCTTTTCAACTTGTCAAACAATAAATATGACCTTTGACCTTCTCTGCATCTTGAATAAAACTTGAAAAGCCTGAAATATCTTACTGATAGAACACCTTGATGCATACTTTGCCTCTATTTTAAATGTTCAGTTAAAATAATTAAATGTGAAGGAGAGAACTATGACAAATTCTGCATTAGAAAGGTCATACAGTATGATTGTCCATTATAAATATTTCTTATCAGAAAAAATATTTCAAATATTTCAAAGAACTGAATATATTGGACAAAAAACAGAAACAAAGCTTTATTTCTATCAATATTATGCTATTGCTTTAAACTGAAAGTGAAATCCCTTACATATTGTCCCAATTTCTGATACAACATTCCAAAGATCTGCTCCTGGGGCTATTTTGACTAATTACAGAAGTAATTATCTACTTTAAAAGTATATTTATAAGTTACTTCCTAGAAAAAGAAGGGAAAGGAAATTCCTTATTTTAGGGCAAAGTTGTGTAAACAGAAATGTGTGTATGGGTGGGCGGGTGTAAAAAAACTGAATTACTGACTACACTGTACTGTACTAAAGATTATTTGATCTAGCCATTTTTTCAATTTGGAAATACTAAACATTTGTTGTACTTTAAAATTAACTGTTGGAGTTTAATAATAAATAGTCCTTTAAAGTAAATTATTAAAATTCTAGTATTAAAAAACAGTATTAAAACAGTTTGGCAGACATTTGATTGTTGCAGTTATTAGCTGAAATTAGAGATCAAACTGACAACAAAATGTTAAAATGCACAATTTCATTAATGTGAGCCCACGCTTGGTATACTGAAAAGCCTGCTTTTAAAGTCGGATTTAAATTAAGCTGATGACTTCTGACAACTAATTAACAAATAATTCATTATCAACAACAGTCTCTAGAAATATACTAAGAAGGCCACAATGGACAGTGTCCACTTTCATGCATTCAGGGAACTTGTTTGTTTAAACACCAGTAACCCATTACATGGAAAATCCATTTTAGTGATTTGCGGGTTGAAACGGACAGAGACATTTAGACAGAGAAATGCCTTATGCATGCTTAGATATGCTTGCTGGGGCACACTGGGAACTTCAGGACATTTTTCTGCCTGAACATGTATAGCACTGTGCCCATCGAGCAGTTTCAATAGAGGCCTGAGTTCAGTGGTCAGTAATCTTGGCTGTTAGACGAAGGGTAAAATCATTCCAGTGATAGCCACAAACCCCTAGTGGTAGCTAAAGTGGTTCTTTTTTTGAGTCTAGCCAACAATATAGTAATTTCTACATTAGTATACCATTTTTCTTGAGACTTAAATGTATAGTTTATTGCTATAAACGTATATATTTTCACTAATCCACACTGTAAAGTAGCAAAGTACTGGTATATATGGATGGGGGAGTAAGGTTGATTGCAATAGATTTCTACTGGTTACTGGTGAGTTTATGATTAATACTGATCTGAATTGGGGCTTTGGAGATGCCTAAGGAAGACTTGTGTGATCATAAGCATCCAATGGTTCTCTTTTTCAATCAGTATAAGGAATGCAGTCCTGTATAGCTCTTCCTGCTATTCTAGCAACAGGACCAACCTATGATAATCTTTTCTCCAGTGCATAGCAATCTTCTCTTCTCGGTTTCCTCAAATGTTTGGAATTTGTTTGGAATTCTGCTGCAAAAATCATTCATTTCTCTTGTCACTCTATTCACATGGCATACTTCTTAAAAACCTTACACTGACTTATGGTCTGCTGCTAGATTCCACACAAGCTAGCATTGGCCTTCAAACCCTCCATTGCCTTGCTCCCATCTCTCTCTCCTTATATTCTTTGCATTCCTGCCCATTTCTACTCTGTTCAACCCTCTGTTCCCCTAAAAACATTCAAGAACAAGGGCAACTTATTTCAGTAACATTTCCTCAAAGCAATTGTACTCAGAACTGTAGCCTGAACACAGCAAGAACACAGGAAAATAAGCACATTTGTAAGGTGCAAAGGACTTGGAGAAAAATCAGTTTTCTGTGACTGTAAAATCAGCAGAGGAAGCCTATTGGATCTCACTGAGGAAGGGAATTTCAGAGTGATTTTTCCAAGTTTTGTCATGGAAAAGGCTCAATTTCCAGAAGACAGTGGTGACACATGTATAAGCACTTATCTGGATGACTTAAGTCAAGGTTAGAGGAGAATGATGTCATTCACAAATCCTTAAAATAATGAGAAACATACATATGTAGTGACTCCAAATATTTTCAGAACAAAATGTTTTAAATTTTGGTTTGAGAAGATCATAATGTTTATGAATGGAAGGACTTCATTTTATACTAGTCAGCATTGTAAATGTATAGGATGCAAATACTAAAACTGGAAATTGCATGGAAACTGTACGCTCAGCTTCTTAAAAAAAGCAGATTTTAAAAACTACCATACTTAATTTTTGAGCTGGACAACATTCTTTAAGGGAACAGCACTATCCACAGCAAATACTCTAGCACACCTGCAGAACTGTCAACTGAATGAGTCAAAGCTGATTCATACATTGCAATCTTATTTGTTTCCTGTTACATCTTTCATTCTTTTAGCTGGTTTGCAACCCAGTTTTACATTAGGCAAGCTTCATTAGCTTAGGATGAAAACTTGTGAGACCATATTCAGGAATACATTTGCATTAACTGTCTCAAGTGTGCACATACTGAATTAAAAATTCCATCTGAAAACATGCCAAACAAGCACACATATATGTGCTTTATATGTGTGATTGTATGGCCATTTAGATAACACATAACACATATTCACAGATTCACAGAATCATGGAATAGTAGAGTTGGAACAGACCTATGAGGCTATCAAGTCCAACTCTCTGCTCAATGCAGGAATCCAAATTAAAATATCACTTTAACTGCCATTAGAATCTACCATTCACTATATTTATTCAGTAATGTTACAATTTAATAATAAGCAATATTACTTTTCCTTTCTTCTAATATTTTTAACCCTTGAGTAGATGTAACATACCTTTGAAAGATCTCTGAAGTTTCCTGGCAAGGTTAGATCCAATTCCTCTGATTCATAGTTTGTTAACACCCATGGAAAAACAGGATATTGGTTTAGATCATTATATGTCCGCCCTGATAAAGACAAAATATTGAAGGATATATGGAATGATTATTAAACACAATTTTTTCACTGAAAAAAAAGCTGACATCAATCAAGGAATAATTTTTCTTTTCAACAGTTTATCATATTTTTAGTTTCACCTGTTGGAGCAAAATAACTATCCAAAATTATAAACAGAAGCTGGTTGCCAAGGCCATGCATTCCATTAGCATTATAATCCTTTTTGTGTGATCAAGAAAGAGAAATAAGTCTGGTTCAGGGGAAGCAGGATCACAAGAGTTGTCCCAACCTACCACTCTGTGGAAGAGGCCATGAACACCAGGAAATCAGAACTGGGCCTAGCACTGTGCTTCTACTTGCCTTCCAACCACTCCTATTCAGTTGCTCCCAAAGGATTTAAATGTAAATTCAAGTTAAAAGTCTTATTGCTTAAAACTAGCCAGCTCACTAAGTCAAGCTCAAGAAAGCCTGCCAGAACTGTTTCCTGATGAGTGCTTTTGTAAATCTAGGTAGGAGAATTTACCCTGTGGTGAGCCACCAGAAGTGACTGTGTCCATCTTAATGATCACAAATTATACAGCCCTGTCTTACCTCAAGCAGCACCACACACATTTTGGTAATGTGGTAAATATTTTTATACCCTGCAGGTCAAATGGATGGGTGGTTTCAGCCTATGCCATTGGAAGAAACAGTTGAGAGAGGTGCAGAATCTAAATATACACAATGCGTTCTGCACCACTTTCTCTTCTTTTCACTTTCCTCTTCTGTGTGGTGTGCATCTGGAGCACAAAGAAAAGGAACCTGCTTTTCCCAGGAGACCCCTTGCACTGCCAGTTGCAATATGCAACACAGAACTAGAAAGACATTGCCTGGTTGAGGCCTAAAAGGGAAACTGCTTTTGCTGCACAGCCTATTTGCTTGTACACGAGAATTTCCACAGTGTTATTTCTCAGCTAAATAATGAGCCACATAAACGTATGCTGTTATTGGCATATGTTTTACCTTTACTGTAGGAGCAGATTTTCTTCCAACTAGGCTTACAGAGATTAATGTTAAAGGCTGAATATTAAATATTGCAAGCCTATGACACTAATCTACTTGAACAATAAAAACTGAGGCACAGAAAATGAAATCTCAGAAATACTGAATATGTTTCTTCATTAAAAATAACTTTTTAATTAAACCATCCAATTTAATGTTTTTATATGGCACTATAGTTTTGAAGGTAAAGTGATGTAGAGACAGCTGACAAAGAAATTATAACTGCAATTCCTTGGTGAAAATGTTAATGACAGCAAAATATTGTTTAATTAGATGATTGCAGCATCTGGATTAACACTCTTTAAAAGCGATGTTTCTGTGCTTGTCTGCTTCTTCACACTTTACAGACATTTTGTCATCTCTAGGTCATTAGGAAAGAATTTTTAATGGTTTTTCTAGAAGCAAGCAGTTCGAGTTACATCTAATTAGATGACAATAATAAGCCCAACACATGCAGTAGCTAAATATATACATAATTAACCAGTGAGGGCTTGCACATCACAGAGTAAAAATGTGGAAAATGCTAAACAGGAGGGGTGGGGGAGGAGTGGAGCTGAATTCATTACCTGAATATGTCAGTTTTCCACTAACATGTAAAACTACTTTCCATCCTAAATAAAGAAGGAATAGTCCTCATCCTTTATAGTGTCTGATTTCCAGCTAACTATATGTTCAAGTATTCTTCTTTACTAATTAGAACTTTGACATGTTGGATGCTTTAATGAAGAAATACTTTCAATCTTTTATAGGATATACTTTCCAGTGTAGTCTGCATAGGGATCCCCCTACTTTTCAGATGTACCAGAGATTAGATGGATTATTTTAAAATCCATTTTTATTTTAAATATGTATAGATAGATAACATTATTAGTCTGCAACCTAAAACAGACTTAAGTAGTGTAGAAATGTATAATTGTGGCTACTAACTTCAACTATCTACCTCTTCCATTTTTTCTGATTCTTGTTCTTCACTGTTGCTTGTTTACATTTGAATGTGATCATATACTGCTTGTTGTTCTAAACAGAAGAATTTCTTTTTTTATTTATGATCCTTCACTATCTAGTTAGAAAGGTGACAATGCATCAGTTAAAATAATTATCTCTCCTCCTCCTCCATATAAATCAAGAAATCTCAGAGAACTGAGCACAGAAAGAATAATTTATTCAACAGTCCAGTCAGGAAGTCTTATGTCTGCAAAATGAAGACAAAAACCAGGAGCAGGCAGAGTATAAAACTTAGCCTGACTGATAAGTAGCAGAGTGCCGTGTTTACCTTTGGAAAAAACACACACTGCTGTAAACATGATGAAATATGTCCAGTGACAAGAGGGGCAGAGAAGAGGTGAAGACCTTAGGAGCAGAATGAAGTAGTGAAAAAGCAGCTGGGTATGGTTGTCAAGATGAGTGTTCTCAAGACTCAGAAGGGCAATTTTGATTATAAACTGCAGATACTGTTAGGAAAGTGATGAGACTTTTGCATTAGAGAAGCCCTTGCTGGTTACTAATTATTATTTTATTAGTGAATAGACTTTTGCACTTGATTGAGACTACAATCCTCTACTTATTTACCTGGAACGAAGCCTTACTGAATTCAATAGGGCTTACATTTGAGTAGACATGATTTGATTTTAAGTGGATACTGTTAACAGCTGAGAAATGTCTGCAAATCCATGACAATACGAAACATTTCATATATAATTTTGCAGATGTTTTAAGGGTGGTATGGTCGCATCAAAATCTATCATTCCCAGCTTTGGAAAATATAAGGAAGAACAGAGAATTCCATGACATTACCAAGCAAGCATTTAAGCAAGGACAAATATTAATTAGTCTCATGAAGCTAATAAATGATAATTCATTCCCTTTTTACTTTGTAAATAAACTATATGTCATAAATCCCACTTACACATCCAAACGTGCTGTGCATGCTCAGTACAAATTTACCTTCTCTCCCTAACCATTGTCACCCTGCATACATTTTACTGTTCTATTGGCTTATTGTCTTATTGACTATACTGTGTTTACCTTTCTGTTGTATTTATATAGCTTTTTTACTGTACTATGTTCTACGGTTTTACTTATTATTGTCATCTATTTTTATCTGTATTATCGATTGTGCTGTGAGCCACTCAGAGATCCTTCTAGCTATGGGGTGGCATACAGAGGCAATAAATAAATGGATTATGAAGCTGCAGGCAGATGCAGTGCTGTGGTGCTCTGCAGGGGTGCAAATGATGCAGTGCGGGTGGGGCAGTATAATGATTTAGGAGAATCCATTTTAGTTAATGCAGTCTGAAGATGTGGATGAAGTACTTGGTGGAGTGCAGCTAACCACTTGTATCTCTCAACTGGCTGGGTCCAAGAGGTGCTCAGTGCCCTCTGCAGAAGGGAGCACCACCTTGAAAGAGGTGCTTGTGCATCTGTTTCTTAAAGAAACTCTCTTTGTCCTTTCTTTGCAGTCATATCCCATTTTTGGAGAACAGCCTTAATTGCACTTTACCGGGAGAGAGACAGGGAAGCTGTGACCTCTTTGGTACTCCTTAATCTCAGCAGCTTTTGATACAAATTACCATGGCAACTTATTGAACCGTTTCTGTAGGTTGGGTATCAAAGTCAGTGTGAGGCATTAGTTTGCTCCTACATGCAGGGTTGATTTCAAAAGGTGGCATAGGAGAAGTTTGCTTAGCCTCATGACATTTGAGCAGTAGTGTTCCACACTGTCCATCTTATCTCCCATGTTCTGTAGCATCTATCTAGGTCCCTGGATGAGGTCAGGGTTTTTGAAGTGAAGCATCATCAATTTGCTGATGGCACACAGCTCTATTTCTCTGTGTCATCTGATTTGGTGAAGCTGTGCAGGTGCTGAACCAGTACTTTGAGTCAGTGACAGGTTGAATGAGGGTTGAATAGAAGCAGAATTCTACAAAAGAGAGGCCCTCTGAGAAGGTGGTTCTCATATCTGGGAACTGGGTGTACTCTGTGTGCTTGATAAGGTTGCACTCTCCCTGAAAGAACTGGTGTGTAAGTTGAGGCTCAAGTGACTTCTGTGACTATGAGTGCCTTTTAACAGTATCAGTTGGATTATCAGCTATGATTGTTCCTGGATGATAGACTGGCTAGAGCAGTTCATGCTCTAGCAGCATCCAAATGGGATTATTCTGCTGTGTTGTATGAGGAACTGCTATTTAGGATGATGTAGAAGCTTCAACTAGAGTAAATACGGTGGCTAGAACTGTGAATAGCACAAACAGGTGGAATTATGCCAATTCTGGAAGAGCTGCACTAAGTGCCTATTTGCTTCTGAACCCAATTTAAGGTGCTAGTGTTTCTCCTTAAAGCCCTAAACAGATTGTAACAACATATCTACCGATGTACTCCTCCCTATATCATTCCTATACCTCCCAAGTCAGCAGAGGCCACTCTTCAGCTAATTTGGACATATTATGTAATAGCAATGCAGAAAATCCACTTTCTTGTGATCCCAGTTGTGGAATACCTTCCCACATGGAGCTACAACTAGTGCTAATACTGCGATTGCTTCAGTACTAGCTCAATACCTTGTCTTGTTTAATTGGTTATTTTTGTTCTATTGTAATTGCCTCTTTTTGTCCATATCATTATGATCTAACTTCACAGTTTCTATTGATTATGCATTATTTTAATAATTTTGTAGAATGCTCTGGTATCTACAAAACTGAACTCTGGTTTTAAAATGTTTCAATGTTTCAGCCAATCAATCAAACAATGGTAGTGGCATTTTTTGAATTAATTTGTTTTTCCTGGGGACAGGTAGAGGAATTCACACAATCTTGGATGGAGTCAGTGGTCAGTGTTTCAGCTGGGTCCCAGGAAGTAGGGACCTCATCAGTGGAGGTCTGGAGGAGCTCTGCCTTCTGCCACTGTCTCATCTATGGTAAATGGTGCTCCTTTTCACACCTGTCTTTGGTCAAGAGGAGGTGTATTTGCAGTAGTCAAGAGCTCTAGCAATTCTAGGGAGAAAATATCACTCCTTTTCCCACTGGCTCTTTATTTAAAAAGGGGGAGACTTCCTAAGCAGAAATAAGGAAGGAATAGGACAGGTTCTATTCATCATCCATTCCTAGGAAAGGCTGGTTTTATATGGTTTATCCTTTTCAAACAAAAGAAAACAACACCCATCAACAGAGATGAATAGCAGCTTTGACTTTTGTGTACCCTAACAGAGGGTTGGGACTAAGACTTAGGAGGCTGACTAAGGCCATTCATTGAGTTCAAGGATAAAGCAATATGTGAACTAAGGACATTCTGGCTCAGTTATTTAGGCAAGAGAAATTTAGAAATGCTGTTTGGATAGTTCTTTCATCTTTACAAGAATGGAATGGGGAAAAGTGGTGGTAAAGAAAAGCACTTGATAAATTGGGCTATCAAATGGGATTGTTCTCAGGATTACACGTAGGAATATAGTTGGATCAGACCATGGGTACATATAACCCAGTATTATCACTGACTCAATATATGAACACTGAATCACCATATAAATGTTCTTCCTCCTCCTCATCATCATTATCACCTAAATGGGATACATGGTTGCATATAGTACTGGATTAGTCCTGTAAGAAATCTCTCAGTGCAGAGCATCCTATATATCATAGTGACTCATTTTCATGCTGAAGTATATCTTGTTTCCACTGCTTGCTTGGCCTAAGCCAATGCGTGACTTACTAACCATGCATTAACTGAATGTAATATAAAACAAATACCAACAGCTTTACACAGACTGCCTTTCCTTTCAGCTCCTAATTAAAACTCAGAGGACACTGAGCAGTTCCATTACCCCTGAAAAACTTACCTGTGTTATTTTCGTGCACTGTGATGATATACTAATGGCACAAAAGTCCTTGAATAAAATGCTGAAGTCTTATATATGACAAATAACTTATTATGAGAAAGCTGCAATATCATGCATTAAACAGTGAAACCACTCAAACTGGCCTCTCATTAGTACACATAGAATGCTTTTAATTTTATGACTAATTGTAATAAAGTGATATCATGCATCCCAGTTCAAAGTACTAAAAAGGAAAGATGCTGCAACTTAATCATAACACCACCAGCTGACAACTGTACTAGACAGTATATTACTATTTCTTTGCTGTCTAGTTGCTGCAGCTAAGAATGACGTAGTAGCAAAATTACATTTTCCCATTATTATTTCCAGACACACTGGCAATAGTTTGTTGACTCTAATAAAGCTTCAGACAAAGCTGTCAGCAGAGGAAATGGCAGAAGGAGAGCAAAGAACAACCACCACCACAATAAATAAATCTGAAGCCTGGGTGATAGGTTGTGCATTTTCCGATAAAATTTAATGTGAGTTTTTCAGAATCCATCACAGCACTGCAGCTAAATTCCAGAGGGATAAGTGAATTCTATCAAGTCACGGTACTCAAGATTTTGACAAACATAAACATATTATGAAGGATTAAGGAGACAGAAGACTTACCTGCTATAGTATTCAGAAACATCAAGTATTCAAAGTTTGAAATCTCCCTTCGCTGCCACCGCTGAGTCATGTTGGAAGATTTATACAGTTGGCGGGGAGTGGCCAGAGAAATTCGTCTAGTAATTTAATGTAAATAATTTATTTTAAGATTTCTTTTATACCAAGACTGATTAACAATGGAATAAACTTAAATTATCTATTCTTTTTCTCAGTACTATTTCTATTAGAAAATGCTCATCAGAAAAATAATTATAAAATTAAATTGATATGAATTAATGAGATACCCAGTAAGAGCACTGCTAAAGTTTGAACACAGGATATATAACACAGTACAAAGTAGAGTTACTTAAATATTGTTAATTTAATTTACACGTGGATAGCTGTGCAGAATAGCAATCTGGGCAGGAAATTCAAGAACATTAGAGCTAGTTCAGTCGTGATTTAGTCTTCTGTATTTACTGCTAAAGTAAGAGTTTCATTCTTTGACTGGCCTGGATCTGGGTTTCATGTGGATTTAACTTTTCATGCAAGCGGTACACTAGTACCAGCACCAAACAGTTCACTGTTTGAGGAAGCACAGTCTCCTATTACTCCATCCCCATTCTTGGTGCAGCTTCCCATCACATTTTAACAATAAATTATGATGAATCGGAATCAGTGCAAAGATCTGGGGACTCTTTCTCCATCTGAAATGTTAATTCCAAAACCCCATGATTTACCTCAATCATCATCCCTAGAACTGTTTGATCTCAGCCCCTTTTTTCCACCTCTCCCTTCTTTCTTGCTCCCTTGTGACTAACCTGCTCCTCACCCTTTATCTACCACCTGGCTGGCTGAAGAAGAGACTGTGACGACAGCATGTTAGAGAGACTGGGAAGCTTTTCTTAGGCCAATGGTGCATGACCAAAGTGGTGGTTCGATGCATGCATGACTGTCTGCTCTGCTCTGTGGGCAACCTGTCATGACCTAGAACCCTAAACGTTCATCAGGGATCTTTAGTGCGGTGACGGCTTTTAAAGAGAAGCCTTATTGACCTCTGTATCAACCTGACACCACAGACTTTTCCGAGCCGGGCACAGGAGCAGAAATGAAGTATAGGCACAATAGTGCCATGACAGCAGAAGGAGCAGGCAGCATCACTCCTTGGTGGAGTAGCTCAAACACGAGTCAGTTGCAATAAGCAGGTGAGGCTGGGGAAGAGCCTGCCAGTGGGGAACTCCCTCTGGTGATCTGCGGCATGCTGGTCAGCAAAGCTATTTCTCTTTAAAGAAACAGTTGACTTTATTATTGTTAAATATTATTCATTAGTTACTACAGATCTGGGGGCATTACTGCTGCTTTTAATTTATTACTGTGCTTTAATGATTTTATACATACGTGTGTGTGTGTGTGTGTGTGTGTAGAGAGAGAGGTCCTGCAACTCATTTTTGTGAAGGACACAAGTGGGGCAAACATGTCTTACATGAAATAATAAAATAAATAAAACTTTCAGTATTTGCTCATGGAAGCTAATTCATGAGCTTCCAAAAATGTCTTCTTTCAACATTACATTAATTATGTGAACAGACTGTACCTTTGAATACTTGAATGAAGAAGAGAACCACTAATCTTGGGCAGAGAGTAAATACCCTAACCACTTAAAGTACACTATGTTATAAAACATGTGAAGAGAGATATTTGAAAAGAAAACTGTTTTTTCATCTCCTCATCCCAAACAGCTCACTCTCATACACATCTTATTATATTTTATTCATGATAGATGTATTTATATATTGACTGGGAAGAAGTAAAGCAAATAATAAGTATAATAGATTATGAAACCCTTTTCCATACATGTTTATATTATTCCAATTTCAAATTCTAATCCTCACTTCTCAATTTATTTGTAAATCACTGCCTGGTTTTTATGAACTCAAAAGTGGAAGACATTCCATAATATTCCACAATATTGGAATAAGACCAAAAAGACCAAAAAAATTGGGATTCTTGGAACTACTGTAAAACTCACAATTTCAGAAAAAATAATTTGAGTTAAATTGCAGTCATAAAAAATAACTTTTCTTCGTCAGTGAAATAAAGAAGAAAATCTACCACAATAGAATAATGCCTGATTCAGTGTCAGCTGGAAAGAATCTTATGGTTACCATAAGTACGTTATAGAAGCCATGAAATTAAATTTAGCATTCCAGTTGATGGAAATATTGAACTACTTCCTCAAGCCAAGTACAAGCTGGATCTCAGGCAATGTTTTGCAGAAGGCAAAAATGGCATCTCTGGTTTCAGTAGAAGAATATTCATGAAGAGATTCTTCTACTTTTTATGGCACTGCCAAGTCACAGTGAGATTTACATTCAGATTTGAAATACAGCCTTCAAATAAAAGCAGAATGCCCTGAAAGTTCAAAGGACAGTGGTGAAGATTCTATATTATTTCATGTGAAAGACTGCAATGAAGTATTAAAACTACTGTGCATGTTTAGACTAATGCCCATCCAAAAACGTTCAAGATGGTCAATAGAAAGTGCATCTATATACTCATAATAAAATCATTCTTTCACTATGGATCTTCATGAGAGCAAAATCCACATCCCCTAAAGACGAATCAGTATGCTTAGGAATTCCAAGATTTCAGATATAGAAAAATAACTAGAAACCTCCCTAAAGAGGGATCTTCCGAGGGGGGGATGGGGGGGACGGCTGAAGGCTGACTATGTTCAATGGAATGCTGGTTGGCTATTGGCAAGCGGGATAAAAAGGGTGGATAAGGCAAGATAATGGGATATGCTGGAAAAGGTTATGGTGGGCTGGGTCCCTCAGTTCCTACCTGTTTTCAAAGAATAGTCATCTTTATGTAGAATTGAGAAGAAGAGACAATATATCTCTAACAACTAGCAGTGTGTTGTTAGAGTTATATTGTGTGTTGTGTTGTTAGAGCATTAGACTAGGAGACTAGAGACCACCCACTGGGTGACTGTGCAAGTCACTGCTCTCTGCAAAAGCCAGCCCCACAGGGTTGCTGTAAAGTTAAAATGAAGCCACTCTGAGTTCCTTGCAGGAAGAACGGTGAGATACAAATGGAATATTAATTAAAAACTATATCTGTTTCAAGAATATAGTTTGTGTACAGATTTCCAATTAAACAAGTAAAGGGAGCAAACATGGGTCTTTGATTTGAACAGAAGCTGATAGCTAAATAAATATTTTCTTAGATATATCTAACCACTGCATGGCACACACTGGTTACCCCAGCTTCCTTGACAAGAATCTTCCAATAGTGACTATGGCAAGAAACACTGGCATGGTACTTGATTTCATCAGCCTTTGCTTATGAATTATCACTATCTATTACATCTTTGATATTGCAAACTAAGAGTCTACATTAATTATATTATGCATTTCTAATGCTGTTAAGTAAAGAACACCACCACCAAACTTACATATATAGGTTTGGCCTCAACTGTAAACAAGTTTAGAAATAAAAGTACCACAGCTACTAGCTTTCCTCCAGTCAACCATGTTGACTGGAGCATGCTGGGAGAGCTTTAGCTATGGGCTCTATAGAAATAAATAAATAAATAAATAAATGTAGGACTTTCAGATAATGCAAAGGACTGCACCTTTAATTCAAAGTGTGCAGATTTGATAGCGTCAGAATAGAAACAAATAAATATTTGCTCCAGAAGAAAATAATAGACATTGCTCTGCTTACAGCATAAAGTTATTAGGACAGACCACTTATTTCAGGTATAACTTGCATCTTTTAAGTGGATTTATTTTTTTACATAGTAACTTCTGATTTGATGGAACATAGCGCAAAACAAATCTCTTCAGAAAGCTTCCTACTGCTAAGATAGCTGAAGAAATTCACAGAGTGTGAACTGCTTTGGCAGAGTCAAATAAATTATGCACAGTAAATTGGTTCCATGTCCGTATGTTTCAGATAATATGGGAAGGACACAGCGCTATGGTGTTTTGCTAAATCTGCCCAGCTTTGATCAAGTCATACCTTTTGGATATGCTACCACAAATGTGCATATGGAAACATTACCTTTTTTATTAGAGAATAGGAACATCTTAGACTTAGCAGATCAAGGAAGCAGTTCCTTTGCTCTTAAGCACCACTGTAACTAGCATGCATTTCAAAGGGATAAGAAAGAGCATTGATTGGTAAATTGTGTCTTATGAGGCTAGGGAATTAACAAAACCTCCAACTAACTGAGCTCTCTACTACAGAGCTCTCTACTACTTCTCTATTATATGTGTTTATGAGCTTTTTTCACATCACAGTGAGCAGACATCCCTGTATAAAACCTAACTCTACATGCCTGGGCAGGATTGAATAGATAAAAATTACATAACTTCTAACTTAGAACTACATTTTTTTCCTTCAACAAAACAGTAAAATATCCAGAATTTATTCTGTATTACCCAAAATCTTTTTTCCCTATCAGTGGAATGTACTCTCACACATGGTGGGAATTCATGCTTTAGAATTTTCTTATTAAGCTTTTAAAAGGATGATGCATGTCTTAAGTGATTCAGACTGTAGTTCTGTACACTACCATGATACAATCTGTAGCCCATGCTCATCTGGCTAAAAAACCCTCCTCTCTCCAGTGATCTCAGTGCAGACAGTATCACTGCTTCCACGACAATAATGGTGATGTGCAATCAGTAATGTCTGTCACAGTTTGGTGAGGGGGTGGAATCTAGCCTTCCTCTTCCTCAGGGCTGCTAAAATGGAGTAAGGTTAAATCTTGCCCCACTCCATCCAATGTGTGTGTGTATGTGTGTGTTTGCAATGTGTCTGTGTATGTGTGTGTTTGCAATGAGTGTCCATGTGCACACACAACTGCAGACCTTGTCAACAGTAGATATGAACACTGGGGCTCAACAGAATTTACTTCTGCTCCACTGGATTCAACAGAATTTACTCCTGAGAAAATATATATAGTATCATACTGTTAAAAATCTCTTCAGTTCATTCCAATCTCCAAAATACTGGGCAAGAATCCTACTTAATAATCTCAGTCAAATGAAATATTTTTTAAGAGGAAGCCTTATGAAGATGAATTCACGTGACATTCAGAAACTCCATTTGAACAGTTTTTCTTCAAAGTAATCCTTTGCTTCTGTGTCTAATATGACAGAAATATTAGGGATGTTTAACATTATTAGGCTTGATGGGTTTGTGAAGCTATCCCAAAACAGAAAATAAAGCATATTATGATACCTTGCTTGTGGCAAGCCATAGCTGGTTCCCACTCCAACACGAGGTAAGCTGTACACCACTTTTTTCACTGTTGCTTGGTCAGGAAAATTAAACATTACAGAGGCTGTAAAACAATCAGAATTGAGAATTACAGAACAGGGGCAGGAGATACCTCTAACCCAAAATATTCATTTCAAAACAAACCCCAAGAATGTATTTTAAGCAGGAATCAGATGGCAATCCTTCTATAGAACCAGGACTTTTTAAAGATGCTTCTCAAATTTCATATAAACTGATATGTAGCTGTGTTGCAGGAAAAAAAGCACCTTCCAGGTTCAAATTCAAATTATGGTGAACACAGTTTCCAAGTCTAAATATGGTGATCTGATACAAGAAAAAATGATTTTATTGATTTTAATTTTGGCCCATATCAGACTAAAAAGAATGGGAAAGCTATGCTGTTGTGGAATTCATGTAGGTACTTCATCCCTCTGCATACATTGTATAAATACTGGATATCCTGCAGAAGTCATGTTCTGAAAGGAAGGTACAAAATGAGCTATTCAGCCCATGGGCAGACTAAATGGAAATCTTAAAACTTACTTAAAGTTCACCAGAACTGGTATTAAAAAGATGCATGTTTTATATTGACTAGCAATGCTATTTACATATCAAATATATATTTGTAGCATCTATTTAAAGACAGAAATCACTAGTTTTAGAAAATTGATTATTTGGGCATCACCATTATTTCTAGAAATATTATTTCCTGGTATAAATATCACCCACTTTATAAAGCTGCAGGCAATTTTCTCCTGCTCTGATGCATGACTGAGATATGTTTTGTGCTCACTAGAATATGACATGGCTACATTCATCTGGGACAGTGGAGAAGAAGGGAATTAATTATCCAGTTTGGTGGAAATAGGAACATAAGAAAAGCCATGCTGGATTAGACAAAGAGTCCATTTAGTCCAGCATTCTGTTCACACAGAGGCCATCCAGTCGCCCATAAGCAAAATATGAGTGCAACAGTGCCCCCAGACCATGTTTCCCAACAACTGGTATACATAGGCATACTATCTCTGGTATTAGAGGTAGCATACAGACATCAGGACTAGGCGACTTTGATAACCTTATCCTCCATGAATTCGTCCAATCTCCATTTGAAGCCATTCAAATTAGTGGTCATCACTACCTCTTGTGAAAGTGAATTCTATAGTTTAAGTGTGTGCTGTGTGAAGCACTTCCTTTTATCTGTTCTGTATATCTCACTAGTAGCTTCACAGGAAGACTTTGTTTTCGTTTTATCAGAGGGGAAGAAAAATGCCTTCCTAGCTACTGTTGCCACACCATAATTTTATACATCTCATCAAATGTCCTCGTACTTGCCCTTTCTCTACACCAAGGTGTTATTTGGTCTACTGCAGAATAGCAGCTTCCTTATGAATTGACTACTTCAAAAGGTGGTCTCAAATCATCTCAAAATGGAATTAGGATTGCCTTACAATACAAACCTATCCACATTTACTCAAAAATAAGTCCAATGATGGTCAGTGGTGTCAGATAAATGTGCAAAAGATTGAACCTCTCCAAAATACAGCCTATTTCTAAACCTAATGATTTTAAACCTATTAAAATAATGAAGCAGATCAAACTCCAGGTCAACATTTGCTAAAAAATAAAAAATAGTTAACATACTTCTGTTTGCCATAAACACCTCCAAGGCTGTATTCTGAAGAAGGTAACGTCTTGAAAAAACAGCTCGAATTTCACTGAACATCCATTTTCCATGAAGACCTTCTGTATAAGCAAGAACCTACAAAAGAAAAAGTGTATGGAAGCAATATGTAAACAATCCAGGATACTTGGGGAAAAACAGTGTAAGGACAATGACTGCCTCATGTGCATTAACTCATCTTACAGACTGCATATATAGTTTAGCCATCCGTACATCACACAGAACATGCTAATGCCTCCAGACAATGAAGAAATTGCAAGATATATTCCAATAATTAGCTATCCTCATTGGTGTTTGATCAATGCATTTTATTCCAGAATAAACTTTACTGACTGAACATCAGGTAACAAGATCTTGCAAGCTTTTTGTCTGTCAGACTGAAAAGAGTTCTAGCATCAGATATCTTCTCCTATCACACTATATGTTTTGATAGCCTTTTAGTGTTTTATTTATCATTATTTATTTTAATTTGATATATGATAACCTAAGACCATGTACATTTATGGAAAACCCAGGTCAATCAAAAATTATAAATCTTAAGGCAAATAATGTGGCTCTAAGAGAGTATAGTATTTTGGGTGTCACAGCAGCAAAATATTTTTAAACATTTACTTCAAAATAGTCGCTCTATAATGCACACCACAATTCCACTAATATGTTAGAAGGGGAAACTTACCTACCATACAATGTAGGTCATACAAGTAATTTGTTCTAGATATTTATTTATTTATTTAAAACATTTCTATGCCACCCCCATCGCAACAAAGCCTCGGGGCGGCTCACAACAAAAACAAACGAACGCATATAAAAATTTTACAATAAAAATATTAAAACCTGGTGCATCTCGGCTTAAAAATTTTGTTTTTTGTTAAAAAACCTACATAATAAATTAACAATTAAAATAAGTTTTAAATAAAGATAAAGATGTATGTGAATGCAAAACACAACATATTTGAAAACTATGAAGTAATAAGCCATAAATATTAACAATGAAAGAGCATGAGTCCATAGGACCAAAATGAAAACGGGATGCATATTACTTCTATGTATGCCATCTGTATAAAATAGCACTTTTACAATAAAGGGAATACATACATGTGATAATCTTTAACTTCTTTTTATTCAGTTATTGTGCCTAGTACAGTGAACTTTTAGTCAAATACAATAAAGTTCAGCTATAAACACCCACCCACCCTTTCTTGTCTAAGTTACATGTACGATAGCATACTTTTAGGGTACCCCTTATTTAATTAGAACCCTCTGAAGGATTTTTTGGGTATCAGGGGTTTGTGGACCACTGTTGTTTTCTTGAACCAGATTTCCTTGAAATTACCTTGGCCATTCCTCTCAGAACTCTGTCATGGTGGCTTAGTCTCTACAAGGTGCAGTTTTCCAAACCTGTGCAGCCAGGGCAGGTTGTTCAAAGTTCTACTATTTCGAGGTATACTGCCACCAATAAAAACAAGACTATCTTACAGTGTGACAAATTGTCCCTTACATTATCCATCAAAAATAGCAGCGCTAAGTGGGACTTTGACACAATGCTGCAATGAAGAATATCAGAAATGATGATTTTACCCAGTGATGAAAATGATGATTTCACTTAAGTTCCTGTTCCTCTTTTGAACTTTTCTTGTACAGATTGCACTGAAGAAAAGGTGAAGACTATGTAAAACATTTGCCCATAGAGGAAAAAAAATATCTAGGCCCTTTACAGGAATACCAAGAATGGAGTTGTAAGATTTCCCAGTGTGAGACTTGATTAGCTGCACAGGGCTTTCAAGTTACTCCACTTTATCAATAACATACCAGATATCCACTGGGTACAAACATAACATGCACATGCAGTCCTATTATTATTATTATTATTATTATTATTATTATTATTATTATAACATTTCTATGCCGCCCCTTGCTGAAGCCTCGGGGCGGCTTACAACACAATAAAATACATTGAAATACAATAGAACATAATAAATTACCATTAAATACAAAAATACAAAAAATACATTGAGTTACAAACATAATAATATAAAATTAAATTAAAATAATTGTTTTTGTTATGAGGAAGTAATTTCCTTCAGGTTACATCATCAAACGTGGTGCACACATCCAATCCCAGGCCACATTTTGGGTTTGGAAAAGATGGATGACACAAATTGCTCCATTTTCCTTTTCTCTTCTTCTGTGCCTGGATTACCTGCAGTTTCATTTTGAATAGTTGATGCCCAACCCAGCTACTAGATGGAACTGTTTTGAACTTTCCAATAACGTTGGGAATTGATAGGCATTATTAGAATATCATCAGAAAATAACTTTATTAGGTGTGATCTGCCCTGAATGGAGATACTATTAACCCTACCATTTCAACCATTTCATCATTAACCCTACCATTTCACCATTGGCTTCAAACACCAGTTTAACATCATAGGCAAAAGAGGATACCCCTGCCTTGTGCCTCTGGTTAGCAAAAACTGGGCAGACTCTGTGCCATTTAGTCTCACTACTGCATGGGTTTCTGAATAGATTTGTGAAATATAATCCATAAAGCTCTTCCCAAAGTACATTGCCCTGGGATCAGTTTTAAAAAGGCCTATGCCATGCTGTCAGAGGCTTAAAGGTGCCTAGGGAGAGTATAGCTGCTGGGCTTTTATGGGCATTGCAAAAGTGAATTATATTCCACACATGTTGTATTGAGTTAGGTGAATGCTGCTTGGTATAAAATCAGATTGCTTTGCATCCATGTAGCTGTAAATGAGTGTATTAAGTCTCTTTACAAGAATACTAGAGTTTTGAATCTTGATTTAACAGAGAAATATTATTTCAGGATTTTTACCAGGCTTGGGGATCACCATAATCCTTGCCTATATGCAGTACTTAGGAGTCAGAATCTCTTACCCCAGGAGGATGTTACAGAGAAGTTTTGGGTAGGATGACAGGAGCTCACTGAATGTTTTATAAAACTTTGCAAAGTATCCATCCATGCCTTATTATCCATGTTTCAGGTTTTGTAGGACAAGTTTTATTTCTTCCTCCAAGATAGTTTGGCTTGGGAGGTTTCTGTGTATTTCTGAAAGGGGTTTGTGTGAAGCTCTGGTTATGGAAGAGTATATGGTAGAAAGCTTTGGTTTGCCTGAAGAAACAAGTCACCTATAAAAGTCTGCAAAAGCTGTTGCAACATCTTCAGAATTTGCCTGTCTGATTCTCTTCCTGCCCTTTATGTCTGGTATGATTTTTCTTGTTTGTTGCTTTCTTAAATCTCATGCTAAGAGCCTAGTATATATAATTTGCAATTCATAGTACTGTCTATACAAATGCATCATAGCAGTGTGCCTCCAGTTCACACCTTTTCCCCAGCAGAACTCTGTAGACTTAGAGAGTCCCCAGTTCATTTGGGATTCGTCAAAGAATTTGCCAGTGTTTTACTTTGCAATGTTCTATAATAATCACTTGTTTTTGAGAATGCTGGATTCTGTACATAGGGGCTGCCTGTTACTGCTTTCATTGTATCACAGATTAGGGACATGGTCTGTTCTTGATTTAAATTGATAGATAAAAATAAGAAGATTTCAACTGTTATCTCAACTAGTGAATCATAATGTCTTACAGGAAAGGATGAGTAAGAGATCAATTCTGTTGTCCAGGCAAGTGTATGCCAATTTCCACACCTAGGGCATTAGTCTGTTCTGTGGTAGGTTTTAGGTTTTGCCATGTCACTTCCCTTTTCCTTGCTGAGGCCTGTAGTAGTTTAGTGGTCTGTAGTAGACTCTAACCTGCCTTGTATTTATTTCTCCAACATTTTTACATGTATCTATCCAGTTCAGGCTGTCAAATTTCTGAACTGGTGTACACACTCTCTTTGCCTTGATGTATCCATCCTTCAGTGGCCACATTGTAAGCATGTGAGTTGTTCCATTGAATCACAGTTATATCTATCAAGCTTAGCTGTATTTAGCTGAATTGCTCTTCCTCCATCGTTGTTCTTCCTTCCACATTTAGCTGGAAGTGCATAAAGCAAGCAGTATCCTGCTTTCCAGCTGGCAGAATGAATTGACAGAGCAACAGGGACTAGCAATTCCTGAAATAACTGGAAAAATAACAGCAATGCTAGTTTCCAGAATGCAACACATCAGCAGAGGTCACAAAAGAGAGCTCCACAGAATTTTGGAAATGTTTCTGCTCATCTCCAGATTTATTTCAGGAGCCACTGTTTCCTGCTGTGCTACTGATCTGTTCCACTCGAGCAACAGAACTAGGGGATCAGCAGCAACAGTACACAATATTGCCTACAGACTGGGAGCAGACTGGTGAAGAAATTTTTCTACTCTCCAGGCAAGGATTTAAATAACTAGTTTCTGTTTAACTATACCTAAGAAACTGGAACATCCCAGGACCACAGACTCCCTGCTTTGTGATCTTGACTGAATTCTTCCTCCCTCCCTTAACAGCAATTAAAGAAGACATTGGCATCAACCCTAACAATCATTCATAGTAAGCAGGATTCCCCTTAATTCAGAATCTCAAAGTTACTTTATGCAACTTGGGAAGGCAATTCCTATAGAATTGAGATAATATGAGAAAAGAATGTTAAAGTATAAAGAAAGCTAGAAATACTTCTGCATATAAACTATTAATGATGAACTACTGATAAGTCTGATGTTTGGATGTGTTGGAATACACTGATTAAAGTATGAATGACAAGCAAAGACCCACAATAAATTACTGGGTGTGATGGGATGACTAGAAGATGTCGTTGTTGTTGTCATTGTCTTTTTTCCTCTTGCAAGGAACACAAATTAGCTGAAAAGCTCATTCTCCAACAACTCCATGAGACTTTTCACCTTTTGCTCTCCTTTCACTCCTTTCACTCCTTCCTGAGATAGGTCTCTCTGAAAAACAGCTGCAGGGAAGCAACTGACACAAGGAAACAGCACCTCATTTCTACTTGGACTGTGACTTCAGAAGTCATGCCCCTGGAGATGGTTAACAGAAGAACTTGCTGTTCTCGCAAGCCTGCTTAACTTCAGGGGAAAGAAGTGCTTCATTTTGCAAAATTCTTGAATTACTATTGCCACAGTCCTGCTCAGACTAGGTCAGGCTTGATCCTGAGGCAGTCTGTGGAGCAAAAATGTACTGTAAACTCAGAAACATAGTGTTTCGTATTAAAAGAGAAGCAGCTCAACACAAAGTCTAAGGCAAAGCTGCAATCATGTTTTGGTGAGTACTGTAAAAGAACAGTCCAAAAGAAATACTCTATAAAAAGCAAGGGCTTAGCAGAGTTCTCAGTTCAGCAGCATGAGAGGCAAATCTAAACAAGAAGCCAGGGCAGGTTACCAGACATAGGCAGTGGAACAAACGGTGTTGCTTCAGAAGTTAGTTTCAATTGTAGGCTTAGAAGCTGGAGTTTCCAAGGCCCACCTTGTCCCTAGCTGCAGAAAGCCAGAGGCTGAAGAGAGAAATCCTCTTCATGAGGAAATCCCTCCTTACAAGGAGACCTTTACTCATAAGGATACTTCCCTTTCAAGAGGGCAGTCCTTCTCTGGGTTAGGGTGGCCTCTTTAGCCACTGCTATCCTCTGGGACTGGGCTCTGTCTCAGAGGCAGAGTTGTCCCATCTTGTGGGATGGCCCTACAGCCATTACTTCTGAGGATCCAGGCTTCTCCTGGTCTTCTGACACGAGGTGTTTTTCAGTGCTGTTCATCTCTGGGAGTGCTAGCTCCTCTTCTGAGGTTTCTTTCAGTAGAACACAACAACTACTGGAATACAGCTTTTTTTCTCTGATGGCTTTCTGAAGAAGGCATAAACCTCATACTTCAACAACTGTGGGGACACCCACACACACTCATTCACTTAGTGGACACAGAATTGTCCATATTCTGGCAGAATGCTAACAGTATAACAAAGAAGAGGTGGAATGGGGCATCTCAAAGGAAGGCATAGCTGGCTATCAGGTGCATAGAACAGAAATACTCTGCACTGCAATTTTTGTTTCAGGTTCCATGTGAAATGTTTGTTGTCATGAAATAACACATCATAATTATTTCTAGTGGATAGATTGATTTACAAATATGAATTAATGTATTAACAAATACTAAGGCTTTGTGTGTCTGTTACTGATACTTGCATATGAGCATCCTGCTGCACGTGAAAAGACAAATGATAATAAGCAATCTTGCACACTACTAGCTCTGCATTTCCACACATACCCCATAATTAAAACTAGCAATGGCATAATTTAGCCCAAGGCAGTGAAACAAATATGCTTATTAGAATTAAGAGAGACTTCTTTCAATATATGCAATCTGTTAAAGAGCTTGCTTTCCCTCCTTTCCAACTATGATTAGTCAATATCAGTCTCAGGGTTGATTGCCATTCCCCAGTGGCTGTTCTCTGCTTCTGCATTGTTGGCAAACAAGGATATGGCTAAAGTCATATGCATGTGGCTAAAGATGGCTTTCTTCTCTGATACACACATCCTCCAGTAAACCAGTATATGCACTCTTATGAGAGTAGAAAATGCAGAAGTACATGCTAAAATTATGATAAAATCTAATAATCTTTAACGTTTCAGCATCAGGGTAGGTTGCTTTCATAAAAATCTTACAGAGAAAATCCAACACATGTCGGATGACAATTGCAAACTAATCCCTTTCCTGCTTTCTACTTCTTTTTATGAACTGCAAAGTAAGGTCCAAGAGACAGTCTCTGATGCATCTCAAGTCCAGTACATGCCTTTCAAACCTAATCAAGGGGGTGTAGAAATGTATATAGAAAGATGAAAGTGCCTTTGCCTTTGTAACATATGGCAAAAAAGCAGGGAAAGACTGAAAGAGATGTTCCATAGGGGAAGGTTAAGTCTGATGCTAATGCTTATTTAAAACGGTGACAGTCTGGAGTAGTGAAGCCTTGCTGGGCTGCTTTAATTTCTCTCTGGAATAGTTCTCTCCCAACCTTCTGCAGCACATCAAAGTCTCTGGAGCTCAATTAAAATTGGATTATATTGAAATGCTCTATCTATGGGACTGTGTGCTCACTAACACTTTTCTTTCGGTAATACTCCAGATGACAGTTGCCCATCCCAATTTAAACAGTTGTCATAGAGACCACAAACTAAAGCAGCGGTAACTAACAATACAAAGGAAAGGTAAGTGCTCAGATTTCTATGAATGAAGCGGCTGGCTTTCAGTTGCATTGGATATACCACAAGCCCTTAAATGCAGCTAACATAAAAGGCTGGAATATGCCAAGCAGCTTGCTTCAGAGAAGCAAAGTAAATGATTCCAGTAAAGAATTTCATTTGTGTCTTGATAGCAACCCTGTAATTAGACAATCATTTTGCATGTGGCCATTCTTTCACTACTTAAAATATCCAAAATTAATAGGCTCTCTCTAAGGATCAGTACTGAAAGTAGTATACAGACAATAGCCAGCATTCAGTAAATTGAAGAAGTCAATGATTACTTTCTAATTACTAGTTTATCATGGTTGGGGATAATTACTAGGCACAGTTTTTCAATAGGGGATAATCCAGTTATTTAATAAATATAGAAATGGGAATGCCTTTACACAATTGCATGACAATTGTGACACAATGAAGATTAGATCCATTTATGTAATTGCAGGAGTAAAATATCCACTGAGAAAACAGAGACATTTACCATGTGTTTATTTTATATAACTGAAATTATATCATAGCCAATTCCATAGGCTTAGGTCAGGTTACTAGAATATTCAACATAAGACCATCTTCATGACATACAATAATTATGCATGCAATAAATAGGGCTATAAATATGATTAAGAAATCATACATTTCAAAATAACCCATTTAAATAGATAACATGAGGAGTCTTAAATAACTATTAAATAATAATCTTGTGTAATTTTATTATATTGCCTCAAATATTTTCAATTAAAAAACAAATATCCTTTTCTGCCACTTTTCAGGAAAGCAAAATATTTTTATGAAGACAGCTTATATTTCTGGCAGCACCACAGAGCAATACATTTGACAGCATAGATTGCTAGTAATGATATCATGTTCTCATGTAAATGGCATGTTTTTGGCACCATAAAACTCTCAACTTTGCTTGTAATTGGCTTACTGAGAGTTCTGAGGTTTTCTTCCCCTTGTCATTGTGCTGATCACCATGGAAATGAACAATTATTGTTAGTTTACTGTATGGCTCTATTTTTCTTTAAAGCCCTGGGTAAGCATGCTCCATGCTCTCTTGGGGGAGGCTGTGCTAGGATTTTGAAGCAGCAACAAGGCAGAGAGCACAAAGTGCAGGCCAAAGGGGAGGGAAACAAAAATGTGTCAGAAAATCTAAAAAGTGCACAGATCAGAATTTGTCAAAACAAGGACTGGGTTTAAACCAACAAGAAAGGCCCCTACAGCTTGGGCCTTGACAAACCATGGCCTTTTTTATTTATTTTATTTTATTTTTAAGCCCAGCTGTGGAAAACACCATCTAATGAACCTGTCTGGGGCTGCTGTCCCCATCCTGTCAGGCATGTCAGGAAATGACAAGCACTGGGGACAGGCCGCCGCCAGTCATAGACAGGGCTGCCAGCTGGAGAGTTCAGCCCCAATCTAATCACACCACCAGAAAATAACTTTTCATGCTTTCAGTCTGAAAAGATGGGTTCAAGAAAAGAAAGAGATAGAGAGACTGAAACAATGCTATTCGGTTCAATTGTGCATTGTTCTCCAGATCGACTTTTTAAAAGAAGTCATCAGTAAGTATATTTCATGCTAATTCATATTAACATGGCCTTGAACTATTTTTCTAAGACAGATAGAGAAGTGGACCAAACCTTATCTGGGTTACACAAATAAACAGCTACTGATTCTAAGGTAGTGACATGAGATTCCACTGTATAATATTTTAAAATAATTTCTTTCACAAGACATAAATTTTATTTATGATTTATCATGAGGTCACACATTGTTTAACAACGACTTGCTTTCTAAGGACACTGCACCTACAGATTCATTAATTACACTGCAACATATTGCCTGTGGCACTCTTCACAGAAGCTTCCCTATGGCAAAATCTCTCCCTCCCTTGTCCTTCATTAGTTCATATAATCTGCAAAGCTAGATACCCCCAAATTTGCAAGAAATAGGAACCTTTTAGAGATGTGAACAAATATAATGAGCAATGCAACAAAAATACATCACAAAGAAAATGTATTGCCTCTCAGTACAAACACAAAAATCCTTCCTAAGACAAAACTAAATATTTCATGATGATAATTATTTGCACCAGACAACGCTGCTAACAAGCAACAACCCTTCAAACTCTTCCAATGCAATTTAGAAATCATGATTCAAGAATTTTGAGCCTGTTCTATCAAATATGCAAGCACGGAATATTACCAGATCAACATTTACCATCACACCTTGCTATGTACTGTTTAGGAATATGTGTTTTAATGGGTTTAAATCAGGGTCAAA
The DNA here is from genome assembly GCF_004798865.1 of Varanus komodoensis. Taxonomy (NCBI): domain Eukaryota; kingdom Metazoa; phylum Chordata; class Lepidosauria; order Squamata; family Varanidae; genus Varanus; species Varanus komodoensis. Next base: position 42,614,846 of record NW_025335941.1, read on the forward strand.
ACAGATGTAGTCTGTGACTTCATATCTAAAATCTGCTTTCTTTTAAAGCTGCTATGGACAGGGGTTTGATGGGAGCACTGGAAATTGGGGTAGTTTAATCCTTTCCTTTACACCACCTGCCCAAATGGATATTGCTCCCCCACATGGTGCTGTAAGGGCTCAGGGGCAGGCTGGAATACAACTGTATTAGTGCATAGCTTCTTCCCCAAGTGGAAGTAATAGCAGCTTTGGGGGAGGTGTGTTCACCCACCATCTGTTTTTGTTTTTGTATTTTACTGTAAAAAGGAATGAAACATTTAAAAAAATAAACAAATGACTTTTCTTTCACACAGTAAGATACCTTTTATTTATCTAATGGTATGCTATTTTCTATTCCTTTCACTATCTCATCTAGTTTCAAAAGCTGGGACAAAGGATATTACCACAAATAATTCTATTATATGCTTATACACTAGCAAATACATTATTTTTTTCTCAGAGAATCCTTGTGTCATTCATTATGCACAATTATCCACTGAGAGTCAGAAACGAAAAGACAGTGGTGATTGTGAAATGTGCCTTATCAGAGGGTTTTATAACTATCTGCTGTCAGCAGAAGAGTATAGTGCATTAGGGAATCCCAGTTTCCCTTTTTTCAGATCCAGGAGGAAAGCATATAGTACTGGTTTGACTCTCTTTCTCGTTCCTTCACTTTCTAAGACACTTTGTACATCCAGCATCCAACAATGTTCATACTTCTTAAAATTATTCTATTGTATTTTATTACCAGTATTTTATATTTCTCGGTGATACTAGTTGGATTAATTAATATACAGTGCTATGCACCTAATGACAGATGCAGGTAGGATCTCCATCAGGGATAGAAACTGTGCAAAATAAATCTAACAAAACTGCCCAAATTAAAAACAGAGTATTGATTGGAATGCTGAGTTTGTTCTTACTGGTAAATGCATCCCTCAAATGGAGTTCCATTCACAGATGGAAACGGTGGGCGATTTTCTCCAGCTCTTCCTCCCTGCAGAGCTGGAGAAACATCTGGAAGGTGGGAAACACATACAGGAAGATGGAATAATAGGTGAAAAATGCCTCCCTTTCGTTTTATCAGTGAGAGGACAGAGAGAGGAGAGACACTTCAAAAGGAGCTGGTCAGGAGCACGGAGCTGCGCTGCACTGGGTATTCCTTCTAGGTGGAACTTTGTTTGTGGGTGGGATTATGGCTGTATCTTATTATTGATATTATTCATTGTATTATGTATTATATTGTATTATGTATTGATATTACATATTGCATTATGTATTATTGTATCAAAGTTTGATTTTGTATCACTTACAGTTAAATATTGTATTACTTGATTGTATTTCTCTAAAGTATTATTGCATTTTTATGGATTATTATTATTATTTTGTTTTATTGTAAGCTGCCCAGAGAGCCCTATGGGTGATGGGGAGGCATACAAATGTAATAAATGAAATGACATCCAACATGAATGGAAGAGATCCTCCTATTCACTGGCACTTACTTAGATTCAAAACTACTGCAATTTTGCAATATTGTATAATATTGTATATGATGTTGCATAATATTATATAATTGTATGAAGAATTGTATACTCCAGCCTGATTTACATTTTGTTTGTTTGTTTTTGCCACAGGAACATCAAAGAATTTATCTCAAATACAGGACTGATTACTGCATGGGCAGAAAAGTGAGTAGGTAAAACTTGGGTCCTCTCAAGAAACAGTTCAATCAAAACAAGAAGAGCCAAGTAGGGGGTCATGAAATTCATGAGATTCTAAACATGACTATATATTTGGACTTTCAAAAAGCCTCTGACAAAGGCTTCTCAGTATTTCTGCTAAGCTCTCATATAAATTAGCAACTAGCTGAAGAGCAGGAAGCAGAGTATACAGTAAACTGCTAGTTATCATGAAGATCTGAAGTGTAAGAAAGATTATATTGGGATTCATGCTATTTAACATTCATAAATGATCTAGAATGATCAGGAATGAGCAGTGAAATGGTCAGGTTGAAGATGGCACTGTTGTGAAACCCAAGACAGGTAGTACGTATCATAGTCCACAGTGATGCAGCCACATTTGGAATAGCGTGTACAGGGATAGTTGTCTCAACTGAAAAAGGCTAACAAGCCTGGAAAGGTCCTAAAAGTGGTGCAACCAAAATGACCCCATTAAAAATATTTTATGTATGGGAAAGGTACATATGGACTGATGAAGCTGATAAGCTTTAATCTGACTTCAGGATGGTTATAGGACAGAGCTTGCTCTAGTTGACTTGGTTAATGATCTATGCTGTATACTGGGCAGGGGGACAATGTTCCTGTAAGTTTTGCAGGATCTCTCTGTGGGTTTTCATCCTATGAACAGTGAGATTTTCTTGGGACTACTTAGCTGAGGGCCTGGAGATGCTGTTGCATGGTGGCTCTGGTCCTTCCTGGAGAGGTACTTTAGAAAGTGATACTGGATGGCTCCCATATAATGGTCTTACAATGCATGAAACCTGAGGCCACGTAACAAAGATGACTGGCAGTAGATGTGAAACAGACAACATGCATTTTAATACAACACATAATTCATCTATTGCATTTACTGCCATGGGGGATAGTGACAGCAACTAGTGTAGATAACTTTAAAAGGAAATTGAGAAAATTCATGAAGATATACCTGTTCTTCATGGCTCTTAATTATGATGGCTAAATGGAATCTCCATGTGCAGGCAGCATAACATGAGTAAGAGGTAGGGAACAACAACTTAGGCAAATGAATATTACCTTCATAACTTTGTGGTTTTGCTGGAGGTTTCTATTGGTTACTATTTGTTAAAGAAGACTTTTCCAAAATTTTCTCCTCTAACTCATAAAGTTTTAGCCCTAATTGGTTAGATTATTTTCAAAGTAAAGAAATCAGGTTTTTTTAAATCATCATCATCATCATCAACAACAACAAGAGTGCTCCAAGAATTGTTTGAAATAATTGAATAATATCTATTAATCTTTAAAATAACAAACATTGAAGGAAGGTCTATAGGTCTGGATGAGAACCCATCTTTAACATAGAGTTTGACTTTGAAAATGAAAGATGGAAGATGCAGAGACTCACAGTCCAGTCAGTATCACTTCCAAACCAAAATGTACACAAAAATTAGGAACAAATAAACAAAAAGTGTATGAACAGTTTATTCTTAAGTAGTAAAGGAACATGGTTTTGTAGAAAATGAATCAAACTTATTTCCCCTTTACAGGAAAAAAAAATCTTGATAATGCATATAGTAACTTTTATATACCTAGATTTTAGTAGGGCGTTTTTTTACACTGTCTTACTTGGTCTAGTAACTACTATAGAGCTTAAATTCTCTGTGTCTGGTACCAAAGCAAATACTTGATTTCCTTATATGAGGACAGAGAAATCTAAGCAAATAATAAGAGATGAAGTGGGGTTCTAAGCTTAGGAATAGGACAACTGACCTCTTGCAGAGCTAAAGATCAGCACCTTCCAACTGCTTTTGGCCAGGCTGATGTGCAGGTTCCTCTCCTGATCCAGAAAGAATATCATGGCAAGGGGAAGACCAACCTGACCCAGCTACTAAAGAAGGCACAGCTGCAGAGAGCTTCTATTGCCAACTGTCTGAAGCCTGAAGAGCTAAAAGAAAGCAGCTGTATCCAGCTAGGGTGCTAAGAGCTACTGAGATATACCAGGATAAAAGGGATAAGGGAACATTTGTTCAGAAGGTGATAAAAAAAACTTCTAAATAAATAAACTGAGTGTGGATGGAATAATTTCTTCAACTATATGGAGCATGTTCTCTAAAAAAAAAGGCATGGATAAATTGATATTCTTGTCAACTTTGGATAATGATCCAAAAGTAATGATGCATAAGAAATAATGATCTGCAAACAAAAAGAGATTTAAGCTGGACATTAGGAAAAAATCTTCAAACTGACAAAATGGCAAGACACTGGATCATGTTGTTTGCATATTAGACTATAAATAAATGTGCAAAATTAAAAAGGTGGTTAGATTGGCTTAGGTTGATTTTAAGGATAAAAGATTGATTCGAAGTAACTTCCAGCAATATATCCTGAGGAGCCCATTGGTGGAAAGGAAGATGAGTAATCTGTTGACAAGGTTAGTTTTGGAAGGATTCCTGCTGCTGGAATATGAAATAATAAAAATGAATATCAAAGAAATAAAACAACAATGGTATTAGAATGGCATATTGACAGGCTTTGAAATATATATTCCAAAATTATAGTTTTGTGGAAACAAGTCCAAGAAAAATCCAACAAGATTACAACTGTTAATTTGTGGCAACAAAACTGTACCTTATTTAATAAGTTACTATGGCAATAATTTTCATAGGCAATCACTACTTTATGAAATGCATGAACTAATGGACGTACACCAAGTTAACAGATGAGAATTTAAAAAATAAGAAGAAAGAAAATAAGATGGATACAAATTATACTCTAATTACTGGGGCATGAAGTATTTTAGAAATTCCGAGCACATACAAATGGAAGACTATGTTTTATACTACAAAACCATCCATTATACTTTTCAATAGCTCCAGTAAAATCAGTATTAATGACAGGACATTTTATTCATAATTTACCCAAGACAAAGGATGACTCTATTCATCATCAATATTACTACTATCTCACGTTGTGATGGCTTCTTCATATATATTTTTCCTACAAAAAAGGATTTATATAGGGGATAATATACGTTAACATATACAATGCAGTGTTGGAGTATATTTTGTAACGGCAACATGCATTGGGAAGGTACTGCTAGCATTAATCATAAATCATTGCTGCTGCTCCTTCAGGCAATCTGATTTGTCTACCACACATGCAATCAGGAGTGGTAATAACTGAGAGAGGAAATGTGCATGGGAGACCAAGGTATCGTCTGATCGCACATGATGAAGCAACCTTGGTTTGCTTAGTGATTGGATGGAAAACTGCCTGGGAACTCAATGCATTTTACTTTGAAAAATGTGGCAGAATTCACATATTGACTGGGTTCAAGTATTTGTAAACAGATTGCATCCATAAGAGTATTTGTTGCAGGCTAGTGAAAAGTTAGAAAGCTTTTCCACACTGGTGAAATAACTGTCTTGTGTTATGATGACAACAGACTTCTTTTTGGTCACAATCCAACATACATAAATGTATTTAACCCTATGAAAAGCAAATAGTTTAAGCATATTTAGCTCACTTTTGGATTGTGACCTTTAGATGTTAGTTTGATGCTTATCTTGCTTTTGGTTTATAGAGACTGCACAATCCACCCTCCGTTTGTGACAGATCTGACCATTAGGAGTATCCCTCAATGGGGTTCTTTTTGGGTAATGGATAATAAAATCCATTAGTATAAAATAAAAGAGAAACAAATGAATAGAAAAGTTATTGTATCTTCTAAGAGATTAATCAAATATATAAAGTAACCAGTGAAAATATTATTTATATGTAGCATATAATTTTGTCATCTCTAGTATCTGTATTCAAACTTCTATTGTACTGTTTTGTCATTAACTTATATATTGCTGGCTTACAGTGGCATTATTCAATTCATTTTATTCATCTAGAAGCAAAGAAAGCTCTGATCTCCTGACCCCAATTTTCACTTAAAGAAACAAATTTCTTTTTGCAAACAAATTCAATTTTTCTCCTGTCAACCTTTAGCCTTGCTTTAAAATATTAACCTTTTTTCCATTATACTATGCAATCAGATTTCTGCTATCCAAATTTAACATTAATCTCTACTTCATGATCAGTTGGGAATGCTACCTTCATTTTACATAGCTAATGCCTACCCTGTGTGTGTTTGTGTACCTTTACAGCTAAGAAATATTTCAACAGTCCAGCAAACATTGGATAATTTCTCATTATGAAGTTAAAATTATGATTTTTCCCCATATAACGTATGCTAATAGCAAAGTAAGTAGAGGATACAGTCTTGCTAAAAGAGATGAAAAATGTACATGACAAGTCTGTCTAAGGAATATTGGTCTAAAAAATATAAAGCAATTCTTAGAGATATTTCTTTTGTAGGGCCACCATTACAATGAAGTGATTATTTGGGGCAGATTATAAAGACAATGCCATTTTCTATTCTCCATTTCCTATCATTGAAATGAATTGTTTGGAACTTGAGTGCGGGAGCCAAGAGAGTGTAATATTAAGTTTTTGCTTGGGGCATCATTCAAGATGATTATACAATGGGAATTACTTTATAACAAAAGAGTAAAAATTAGGAAATGATGGTATTTGGATTACTGTATTATGTTTTGAACTCTACTCATCAGGTGCCAATTTGAGATGTATCTATTTCAGCCAACAGTTCTGATGTATTTTATGCAGATTAATGTCAAATTCTTGTACTTGCAGTATAAAATGAATATAAGTTAACATGAGAAATATTATATCTCTTTTAAATACACCAGTTGGAATTGAAAAGGAGAAAATGTGTATGAGAATGATGGCAGCTCTCCTTCCCACCACAGTCTCTTAGCCAATAGTAGCATTATGTACCTGATTAAAGGTAAATGCAGGAGACAAAGAATATGAACATGAAGTTTGGGGTTCAGACAGGCTCAAGTAGACTCCCAGAATGGAACAGTAGTAGTTGCAGTAACATTCCATCTTTGTGCTTTCTGACTAATCTTGCATTATGACAATTATGCAAATATAATAATTGTAAAGGTTAGGAGGAGAAGAAAGGGACACCAGATTTACATGTATCTTCTGTATAATTCTGCAGTGGCTATATCATGTTTTCATCTATGCAGAATCATTCTTAGGTGTGAAAACAGTAGGACTGAATAACGTATTTCAATTCTTGTCTTTCAAATGTTATTCACATTAGTATTATGGAGCCCAAACCACCGTTAGGCCAGGAGCGGCCAGTCAAGGGTAACAGGCACAGACCTTGCAGCTACATTTAGAAAGGCACAGACACTAAGCAAAAATACATCTCCCCCTCCACACACAACAAATAACAGAAGATTTTGTATGAAAGCCTATTTAAGACCGGAGATTATAAGAAAGAAAAGGCCTACAAATAGCTTTATGATGGTGCTGCAGGAGTAGGTTTATAGAAACTGAGTGGTGTCTAAAAAGTGCCCTGTCAGTTTTCTGCTCCCTCTTGCCAGCTGCATTAAAATGCGGCTCTGGGCAATTTTTTTGTCTGGAATTTCAGGAGCACTGAGTACAAAAGAGCTGATGAGCAATGAATGCTTCACCCTTCCTCAATTAATCTTGTCTTTCTACCTTTGCTTTTGCTTTCCCTCTACATGAAGGTAATAATGACACCCTCATCCATTATCCTTTTATCCCTGTTATTCTCGTGAAATTGCTTAATAATATGTTACAGATTCGTCTTCACTCACATAATTCTTCCTGTCATTTGCAGTATATCATCCTGCAAACATACAGCCCATTTTCACTGGCCGTTCTTTGAAGATTATTGTCAGTGACATCTTGAGGATGCGTTTGGAATCTGGAGCATCATTTCCGTTGTGATGGGGAATTACACGGACTTATCTGTCATTGCCAAAAGCACAACAAGCAATTCAGTGTTAATGCAAAGGTAACACAGGTTTTTATCATGCCGCCAGAACAAGAGCTCTTGTGAATTTATGCTAATATGGCCCTTTTATAGTTTAATAACCTCCTCCCCTACTGGAAAAAAGTACTCAAGTATGCACGTGTGTGTGAGCACGCACTCACACTGGTAGTTTGATAATCTATGTCAGAGCATGGTAGGTAATTTGTAGATGATCCTCTTGTAATTATTTATTGCAAATCTTTTTATGAATGCTAATCTTATAGAGTTACAGAATATTGCTAGTTCCATTAAATATGGGGAAGTAGTGAGAAGAACCTACACTTACTTCTCAGGGCTAAAATCATCATTACATTTCTTCTTGTAGCACTGCTTGTTTTGTTTTAATCCAAAATAAGCACAGGGTTAAAACAGACGAAATAAAAAGTAACAACCCAAGCCCTCTCTGTGGTTGGTGATTCAGTTTGCTTTCCTCATCAAGAGATCGGCAATACCACGAGCGAGCAGTTTGCCTTGATCCAGGGTGGCATTCCAGAGGGACCAAGGCTATCCCGCCTGCATGCCAAATCTGACAACACATGACAAGTTGGTCCGCGTGCAGTAATTTGACTAATTATACTGGATTAGAGCATATTAATGCAAGCTGTTTTCTCCAGAGTTAATGACCTGCTGACTGGGTTCTGTAAGGCCCCACTAGGTCTACAGACAGCTAAAAAACAAAACCTTGCTTTCTAAGCCCTCGTCATTTCACATCAGCAAATGAGTATATCAAACTACTGAGCAGCAAAATGCAAGCGACATTTTGTCTGCTACAAACCGATGTATCCTCCCCTAACTTTCCACCTCAAGGGTTTCTTTGATATATCTGCTTTACGCTGTCCAGAAACAGAGGAAGAAATTGTGTTCTGGATTTTTTTTCTAGTTAGAGAATCAGAGAAATATGTTTAATATATGTAGAAGCAGAATATGGATGTCTGGTTTATTGTCTATATTTTAATTAAAATAATTAATATAATAAAAACACAATAGTAACCTATTACCTTGATACATCAACTAACAAGACTTTTTCCATTACGATACTTTCTGCTTAGTTCCTTATCATTCTTTTTTAGCTGTTTTTAGCTTGTTTTTTTTCTTTTGCAAGAGTTGAAAAGTTTTAAATTGTTCACAATCATCATAATCTGAGAGTGTGATGCCAGGAATAAAAGGTATTATTATGCTAATATGTCTACTGATTTAGATTTTTACATAAGTTTGTTTATAAAAGTTAAGGAAAGTTATGTATTCATTTATGCCATGAATACATAAAATTAAAAGCAACCTTAGTACTGAGTCTCTTTGTCACTAAATCATCATCCTACATATAAACAATTTTTCCAACTCAAGTTCTATTCAAAATATAAAACAATTTTATGGAAAGAGTTTTTTCAAATTTTAGAACTTTAGTTTCAGGAGATAGGGAATGTATGCTTAATCAAAATATCCCCTGAATAGATGAAGATATGTACATGTGTACCCATCAAACAGATGGATAGCACAGCTAGCTTTAAAAGTGTCTGTCACCTGTAGAGAAGAGGAAAGTCTGGAACCAATTAATCAAAACAGGTGGTCAGCATTGTCAAAGCTGGCCATGTTGGGGAACATGCATTCTGGCCCATACAGCTGCTCATATTGCTGTCACTAAACATTAGAACAAGCCTGCACAACTTGAAAATCACAAAATTGAATGCAGCTTACCAGTTACGTGTGGCAGCCACAATGTTTCACTAGATCTCCTGGTTTTGCTGCCTGCCCAGGAAATGTACATGGGGATTGTCAAACAACTGGTTTGATAGGCAGGTAGCAAAAGTATTTGCAAGGATGTAAATTGGCTCTTAAGCTCAATATAAGCAAAACACAATCTACTTGTTGTCTACTCATACATTCTGTAATCTCTTATTATGGGCAGAAAGAGATTTCCTTCCTTCCTTCCTTCCTTCCTTCCTTCCTTCCTTCCTTCCTTCCTTCCTTTGTATTTATACATATCCCGTTCTTCCTACAAAACTTGGGTGAGTAACAGCAATGTTACAAGTACAGCAATACAACAGCAATAAAATACAGTAAATATAATGAAACTAATAAAACAACCAGCAGTAAGATTTATTGGAATGCCATCGAAAATCTCTTAACTGCCTATGGTACTGTATTTTTCTGTGCATAAGATGCTACTTTTTCTTAAAATCATTTACTTAGAAATGTAGGTGAGTCTTATACACGGGGGGCCGCAGGAGGCTGGGGTGGTGGTGCATGCGTGCCCGGGGGGCAGTGAAGTGGCACGTGTGGCGGGGGGGGGGGGGACAGCAAAGCAGCGCACAGGGCAGCAGCTTATTCGCTGGACATGGGTAAGAAAAGTGGGGGACATCCTATTCATGGGGGCGTCTTATAGATGGAAAAATACAGTAAATTGATGGCTCTTAACCAGATGCTAAAATATCAACAAAAACTGGTGTATCTCTTGTAGGAGGGCATTCCAAAGTTGGGATGCCATCATGGACAAAGTACTTTCTCATGTCATCATATGTTAATCGTTGAATAAGAGGGCCTTGCCACTAAGGCCAAGAACACAGACAAGGTGTTCCTTTGGATACCTGGGTCCCATATAATTTAAGAATTCAAAATACAACCATTCCCACCAACATCTAGCAGCTGCATTTTGTATGAATTTTCATTTTCATGCTGTTTTTAAGGACATACCCATGTAAAGTGCACTATAATACTCCAAAAGATTACCAAAGAATGGTTTGCCATAGCTGTTACCTCTGCCTAGGAATGGCCATACTAGGCACACCAACTGGAACTAGGCAAAAGCACTCTGTGTTACTGAGGCCACTCAGAAGTCCAGTGACAAAGCTGGATCAAGAAGTACCCCCAGGCTATGCAACTACCCCTTCAAGGCCAATGCAGTCTCACCCAGGACTGGTTGTCCCAATTCTTGTCCTAATTCTTGGACAATTCTTGGACCTGAACACCCTGCCTCCCCTGCAAGATTCCAGACTTGGAATTCAATCTACATTTATTGACCTTCATCCAACACATCACTGCCTCCAGACACCAATCCAGTACTTGCATGGTCTGACCTAAGAGAAACAGAGCTTTGGGTCATCAGCTTATTGTTGACCCCTTGCCTCAAATACCCTGTTGACCTCTTTCAATTGCTGCATATAAATTTCAAACAACATGGGCAGAGGGAACAGAATGGAACCCTGTGGGACATCATAGCACAACTGCCATGGGGTCAAGCAGAAGTTCTCCAATTGTACTTTCTGGAAGTGATCCTGTAAATAGAAATAGGACTGCTGTTTCATCATGTCCAAGCCTCAAGCCTGCAGAGTCAATCCAGCAATATACCAAGAATAAATAGCATGAAAAGCCACCAAGCGAGCCAGGAAAATCAATAAGGACACTTCTGTCTCTCAAAATGCATGGCAATTGACCAGGGCAATTTTAGTGCAAAACTTGTGGCTGAAGTCATACTGAGATGGGTCAAACCATCACCTTTTTGAGAAGGAGATTCTTGCAACTGATCAGCAGTTACATAAGTCTTCAGGTCCAGAAGTCTTCAGGTCCAGGAAGAGCTATTTAAGAAGATGCACCACATGCTATTTTAAGGTTATGGGCAAAACTCCTTTGATCAAAGAGGCATTGTATCCATCAAATCCCTTCCAACTAGATTTCACAAGCTATGAATGACTGAATATACACATGGTCAGCCAGACCATTCCAAGAGTCTTGTCCATATAATTAGGCTGCAAAAACTGAACATGATCTCTCAAATCCACGTGATAGTACTCTGAATGCTTTTAGTCACTGGATCTGCATGAACAGCAGATGCAAGGGATCCTATCAATAGCCCTCCCTATTTCACAGTGACAGCAGAGACTCAACCATGTCAGTCAGAAACTACCTCAAACTCTATTAGGCTCCAGGGGTGGATTACCTTAAACTACCCATACTCCTGCTGAAAGAATGAGGCATAGAGAGCCCAAACATTACTAGGAATTGGTATGATAATGTTTTTTCTATGTCAGGAGCACAACTTACTTTATAATACTAAGCAAGATTTTAATTTTTTTAAATGCAGTACACAATCAGGGATGGGCAAATCAATTAGTACATATCTAATTAAGGCACAGGTGGACAACTTCATGAGGTCCAAGGATTTTGTGGGTTATGAAAAATAAACTAAAGATTTAACGGGTTTCTTAGTGGCTTTGTAACATGAACATCAGCTTGGAAACAATGAAAAGTTTAGACAAGAGGAAAATTGACTCCTTCAAGCTGTGGTTGGCAGAGGCTCCTGCACATTCCATGGACAGCGGGGGTGACGAACAAGCAGGTGCTAGAACATATTAAACCAGATGTGTCCCTGGTCGGCAAGATAACAAAACTGAGACTCATTTATTTTGGTCACATCATGTAGTCAGGCTCATTAGAAAAAAGATATAATGTTTGGAACGCTCACTGGCAAGAGAAAGCTAGGTCACCAAAGAGCGAGGTGGCTAGACTCTGTCAAAGAGGATGTGGGCCAGAGCATAGTTCAGCTGAAAGAGGTGGCACAGGATCAAAATGTATGGTGAGATTTGGCCCCTAAGATTGCTTATAGTCATACATGACTGAACAACTGAGCATGAACATAGTGGCTTTAGAACACCAAAAGGGTTAACAGTTTGTAAACCATTTTTAAAAGATTTGGGACAGTGGAGGCTGCAGGGAGGCTTCATGTAGCCCATGTGCTATGTGCTGTCCACTGCTGAATTAAGGGCTTTCCAAGGACTAACAGAAATGAATGTTTGCAAATTCTTAGTATACAATATATAAATAAATATTGTACCTTAATACTGAATGTTCAGCATTTGTACATTTGGCTTTTTATTATCTGTTTTAATAAATCTCATGTACAAATGTGCAAGCAACCCATTATTCTAATTGGAACCCAGTAATCAATGTGGTTTGAGAAAGTTAAGGACATTAAAAGGAAAATCAATTGACTTTACTTCTCACTTTCCCTGAAGGAACAGGGAAAGTGCGTCCCTTCTTCTATTGTTCCATCTTGGGAAATAGGAGAGATGATGAAAATACAATGAGAAACATAGTAAGTGACAGTGAAGAAACTGTGTCTCAGACACAATTTCAGTGGATAAAATTCCTTTGAAGCCACTGCTAAAGCCAGATCCTACCTGATATCATCCAATAGTTTTAGACTACAAGATGCAACATTCCTGATTATTGGACATACTGGCTACAAAGGACAGAAGTTCAAAACATCTGAAGGGCAGCACACTTGGGAAGGCCAGCCAAGAATATGAAGTTGTGGGAAAGGTTAGGGGCCATTTCAGTTTCTAAGGTTGAAAGCAGAAAGGTTGAAAGCAGATTAACTAGAATTAATGTACAATCATTACTAGTAATACTTTGCTCATTCAAAATGTAAGGCACTGCACTTTGCATAACAGGGATCATATATGGGCATGCCTTGGGCAGAACTCAGAGAAATTGCATCATTGGTCCACATTCCTCATTGGCTTCCTGCTACTCTTCAAACTCTATTTAATGATATAGCTTTGCAATGCAAAACCTTAAATATATTGAGCCTAATAAGCTCAAAAAAAGGGGGATGATTGCTTAAAAGCAAATCATATGAGCCAGTGCTTGAAGCCAGGATAAAAGTATAATTTCTACATAATTATTTAAAAGCTTTTCAGAAAAGAACAGAGAGCAATTGTTTACTCTGTCAGTAAATTTCAAAAAAAAAAGGGGGGGGAATTTCAGCCTAGTTCAGAAATATGAGAAAAAATTAAAAGCATGATGCTTTGGGAGGATCCATAGCTTGGCTGTAGCCCACATGCCTTCCATGCAGTGGGTTCCAGATTTAATTCCTAACATCTGTTTAAAAAGAGCAGATAAGCAAGTGATGCAAAAACAAAACAAAACAAAAACAAAAAACAAAAACCCTCTGCTTGAGCCTCCAGAGACCTTGTTCCAGCGAGGTTGACAATACTGAGCTAGATGACAAATAGACTGCCTCAGTATAAAGCAACTTTCTACATTTCTCTAATGCCTACACCACTGAAAACAATGGAATTTCCTTCAGGGCAATTGGACAGCTGTCCTTCAGGGACATATACACTAACAAATTTGCACCATCTTTTTCTCTAGAGGTGTTTAAGAAGGGCTGGGCAGGAAATCTCCTAAAGGTCCATGAAATACAGAATATTCTTACCTAGGAAAATGGTTTGGTCTACAAGTTGCAACTGAGGAAACATGTTGAAATAAACATACTATGCCATTGCTTCCCTTGTCTTCTGTTGTACAATCAATTAAAATCTGTGCTCGATTGGCTCATGGAAACTCTTCCCCAGTAACAATCATGTGGCTAACAGGAAGCTGCCTCACAGGCAATGAGACTAAATCACATGTTGGAGTCCTGATACAACTGAGCCAGACCAAAGCCAACCAAAGAGGCAGAACTGTGGAGATAAGCTACGAATCAAGACAGTTATTTCTCATAACTGACAAGCTGGAACACCAATTGCGATCACCCCCATTGAAAACTGTTTGATGCCTTTCTGTTCCCTCAGCAATAGAGATAATTTCTTTTTCTGAATATTATTATTATCTGAAGCACCTAAAATTATTATCTAAATTGTGTGCAAATGTTAATGGACAAGAGACTACCTGTTACAGAACTGCAATTAGCACTGTAAAAGATCTATCTAATTTAATTTCTATGTCTCCAACAGCTGAAGTTCTCTGGACAGTTCACAAGGCATTGCTTTTTAAAAATGGTTTTGTTTTCCATTTTCTTTTAGCCAATTAGATCATATACAGTAAGATAAATGTGGGTGCAACTGAGCAAAGCTAGAAAAAATGAAATACAGAATTTAAAGTTCATGCATTTGTTCAAAAGGGTGTAGTGGCAATAATAAGTAGAAATGAAATATTGTAAGACTGGTCTGGATGCACCCTTAACCCTTAAATTCCATTAACTGCAGTGGGGCTTAAGCTTGTATAATTGGGTTCAGGATTGCAGCTTAAATGGGCATGGATTGTCTACCAGGCTTTCATCCCTAGAGTAGACTCCGGGGTCCTCTAGGTCAAGGAAGGGTGAGGCATATCAACAGGGCAGGGTGAGAAAGGCTGCCTGGCTAGTGCTCATGCATAAATAACAGCCCTTGCGTTTTCTGGGCTGTCAATCCAGATCTAAATTCTTTTCTGCATGTGTGTGCGCTC
>NW_025335941.1:42629798-42702539 GCF_004798865.1 Varanus komodoensis
GAGAGAGAGAGAGAGAGAGAGAGAGAGAGAATATATCTTAAAAAGGTTTTAAATGGTTGGGTAACCAGTGTTTTTCATTTCCAAGATTATAAATGGTAGCAACAGATATGATAATCATATTTGCGGTGAAGGCTGCCTAACTCATTATTTTCACAACTTAATTTTCATCTTATGCCTATAAAGTTTCTAAATTGTAATTATCAGATATGGGCATTGACACATAGTGCATAATTGTTATTTATTTATGCAGAATTCTGTGACACTAGTCCAGATCAAAAGTGAATATTTCTGACTGAAAGTGACATGTTTTAAATTTGTTTGTGATTGTACAGACACTCTGGAAAAAATAATCTTATTTTCAAAAGTACTAGCAAGACCAGTGCTGGCAAGTCTCCAAGAACCCAAAGACCACCTGCCATTTGCAGGGTGCTTTAAAAACCTGTATTCAATATCAAAAATATACTTGTGCAATTATTTCTGAGTTTGTATTCTCCTTGATACACCTAAAGATATTCTTAATTTTTCTGTTCTGATAAATGATAGTAATAACACTGGACAACTGTACTGTGTTTTGTACTGTTCAAAGAATTTCAAATGCATTATCTAGTTGCAATCTGTTCAACAACCTTGTAAGGTGTTCACTATTATTGCTGAGGAACTCAGGACACAATCCAATGCATATTTACACAGGAAAAAAAGTCTTGTAACTCTCAGCATTTCCTAGCCACCATGGCTGGCTGGGGAATACTGCACATTGTAGGATTTTTTCCTGCCTAAACATGTGTAGGATTATGCCTTTAGTCACTATGCTGTGTTCCAAGGAAAGGATGTTTTGTCCCAGAAGGTCTATGTAACAGGTTATACAAGGGCAATGTAAACTGAAAAACAAAACCAATTTAAAGGTACACTTGCTCTTCTGCAAAAGAAAATCCCTGCATAATATGTCTGTTAGAGCACAGTGAAAATTTTCCCAGTAAAGTGCTTATCTTAGGCATACATTTGCCAAAGTGTGGAACTAACTATTTTCTTTTACTCATGTTTCTATGCACTTTAGGAAAACATTCCTATACATTATATAAATACCCCAAAAAATAAATGGGTGGGTAATTGCTGTTCATATCGATGATGCTGTGTGTGGAAGGTAAACACCTTGATTTTGAGTCAAACAAGTCAGGTGAAATCCTATGCATCTTTAAAAAGTGCTGCAGTTACCAACATTGACCAGCCAAGATAGAGGATTTGTTGCAGGGCTTTCTATAGCTAACTTCTGCTACAAATGAACCATAAGGAACATATGGTTCCAGAGCATATTTTAGAGTAGGTGTGCCTTCCCTACACAATTTCTATCAGGATGGCAGCTGAAGGCATCACTCCCCAGCTGCAATCCTTATGAAAACAGTGACACAGTGGGGCCTCATAGCCATATTTGTGTGGAAGGGAGGTTGTTGGGTCTTAGCAGGGAAGGAAAATGTAAAGCATTCCTTCTGCACGTAGTACAGTCCCAATGGAAATTGGCCCTTCCGTGTCTCTTCTGTTACAATCTCACATAGCTCCTAGCAATGCATTTAACACCACATGAGGTTTGACCTTATACTTACTTACCTGGGAGTAAGACTTATTGAGCTCAGTGCAATTATTTTGAGTAGACATGTAAAGGACTGTGCTATAAATCTGGCTGTAATAGCAACTAGTACCTGTATGCGAAATCAGTCAATAAACCAAAGAGTTAAACAACAATTAGGTTTTAATGTTCCAGTGAGGATTCAGAGATCTTATCAAGGTTGCTATAGCAAAATTTTGACAAACTGTTACTTTAGTTAGGTTTAGTTAGTAAGAGATTTTCTAACCTGCACTCTTCCTGTTTCTGACACTAGACTGACATGATTGTGCTTAGGAAAGAAAAGTCAAAAAGTGTGTGCTTAGATTTGAAAGCTATAGTCGTCTCTAAGGTTGAAGGATGCTCTGTTTACTCTGGAAAATGCTTGTGGTCCTCAAAATGTGGTTTTCTGTAATGTAAATTTTCTGTATTCACCTTGTGTCTGTATCCATCACATTCACAGACCATTAACAACATAAAAATATCCATAGTCAAGCAGAGGATTTCAATGGCAAAATGACACCACTAAATCAACCATTTTCTATAACTCTTGTAGTTCATTTAAAGATTCACTTTGGGTTAATAGCAATCATAGCAGTTTGTCTTCTGAAGCTGTCATTAAATTCCATTCATTTACTTAATCCAGCTAAATTCTCTAGACATATTACCTAGACTAAAAGAGTTGAGACACATTAATCTGGAACTGAAGTCTCTCTTCCAGAAATCATTGATATGTTACTTTCAACAAAACAAAGAAAGGTAAATAGTAACACTTTTAAATGTTTAGCACAGAAAACAGATTCCCTTTCAGTGAAGACTTTAATGTTATTTTAATCAAATTATTATTAATGCAAATAATAACTGATATTATTTCAAGATATTCACAACTAAAATCACCAAATATATGCAAATATCAGCATAGTCTCAATAAATTCAATTTTTCTTATTTTGGTTTTGTACCAAAACTTAGAAACAAAGGACTAAATAGCAATATGTAAATTGAGAAATTAGCAAATAATGCATGTTTAATCCATTACAGATTAACTAATATTAGTAAATTATATAAATTAACTGCAAAAAGCAGCAGCTTCTGACTGTGAATAAAGGTTTGCAGCAGAAGTGCCATTAAACATTTAGCTGATGTTGTCTATGCACAGCTCCAGTGGAAAAGAGTAAGCTGCAAAAACGTTCTTCTGAGAATTTCAGACCATATTGTACAGAAGTCACATCAAATTAATACTGAGGACCATTTAGAGCTTTTATTCTGAAAAGCTTTTTGAAAAGGGATTAAACTATGAAAACTCGCATGATACTAAAGTACCTATTAATGGGTTTAGGGGGGGAGGGAACAATGAAAGTGTTATTTTTAGATAAATCGTTACTTTGTATGTAGCAGCACAAAGCATTTGCTAAGGAGATACAGCAACAGTTCTCTGCAATATCCCACACATCTGAACACTGATTAGCAGGGGGCTTTTTGTTGTTGTTAAGATTAATCTTCTGTGAAAATGGGGTCTTATGCATTCACCTCTTTCTCCCCTAAATAACAATTTTAGGAGTTTCACTTTTACTCACGGGCAAAGCATGAATAAGACAAAGCAATGTGACTATTTATTCTGAGACAAAAATGCAGCCAGATAAAGGTATGAGATATGTTCTGACTGTCTACATCTCACCCATCCTACCAACATGGTTGGCCCAATTAAATATATAATTTGAACCAGTCTGGATCCTATCTATATCTCAAGGTACCGTTACTCTAAAAGTTTGGATTGTATGATACCTTTAATGTGCAAAAAATGCTTTAAAAATGCCAGGAAACAGCATGAGAAATGAGAACAAGGAAGCTGGATAGTTGTCATCTCGTCAAAAATAATGAATTCTCAAGAGATTTCTAACTTCAAGTCTTCCCAGTCATTTGTCCAATAACAATAGGCTACCAGGAGAGAAATGAGTAGGCGCAGAGCACACACTTCTTCATCAGTTCTGGCTCACACCTGTAACCTCCAAACAACTATGTAGCAGCTGAAACCTACAAGACAACAGGCCCAAAAGACAACTGGAAATGTTGTTCCTAGCCTGCTGTGCCTCCATTCAGTTAAAGGATGCACCACATGGTGGATGACAGCTTTGTGTCTATCCCATCTTGCAGCTTTTCTCCCCCCCTCCCCGACCCTTGACAATCATGCACACAGAAAACGGTCTTATGGCTAATGATGCAAACATGAAGTGCAAAGTCTCCTTAATTTGACCCTTGTTAAACTCCTAATTGGATTGAGGCAGGCCCTGAGTGGAAAGCAACCCTGGATTATTTAAGAATGCTTTTGCCAAATGAAGCCCAATTTACAAAAGGCTTCCACTTTGGCTGCAGGACACCAAAGAACAAGCAATGAACTGCAGCTGTCACTTAAGTTAAAAATCTAATCACCTGCTTTTTAAATGAAAAGAAAGAAAGGTAACTTTTTGAACAGCTTCTTCATTGTGGAGCTCTTCGGAGTGTGTTTGACCCAAATTTAATAAGCTGTTATTAAAGTAGAAGAGCAGCTGTACAGCAAACCCTGTGGACTGATCCTGGTGTGTTCAGTGTCTTAATTATTTTAAAATGATTACAACACTGCTTCATTCAAGAGGCATAAAGCTTAGAGCTCCTTGCTCAACAATGTCTTAACACAAACTGTCTGAACAGGCAGCATTCATTCGTCCTTCATGAACCCCAAAGGTCAGCTGCATTGCTGAAAGCAGTTTAATTGTGTTTCTTCTGGAGGAGGAGAAAGGGAGGGGAGAAAATCTTGAGGCTTCCTCCTCTATGAAAACTACCCCCTCTTTTTATTTGCAAGGAAATATACACCTTAAGTACAGAGACAAGGGGTGCATGATATGCAGACAGGTGTAAAACATGAAGTAATTATAGAAGCTCAAATTAGTTCCTAGGCCTGAGGCAAAAAAGAGAACAGTGCCTTGACAAAAGGGAATAGCAAATAAGAATAGCAAACAAAAAATGGCTTGAATGTGTAAATTAGCAAGAAAAATGAGACAGAAAAGCAGCTTTACTCTACTATTATTTCCCACATGAGAACAGAGCAGCTGAACATGATCAAGAGGGCTTTGGAGGAGAGAGGCAGGCATCAACACCGAAACGAAGCCAAAGAGTGGCAGCTCCGCACTTTCTAGTCAGTCACTCATTATGTGGTGAAGTGCTCTTGAGAAGTGCCTCTTATACTTGACCTATCATATTACTTCTTCTGTAAACATATAATCCCTGCTTGTTAGGTGGTGTCAACACTTGCATTCATTCCTTGTGGTAGTCCTTTTGTGTATAGGCACTTCAGAAGTGCTGCCAAAACCAAGGAATTGACACCATAATAAAACAATTTGAATTTCAACCAGGTAAATACTAGGCTTTCTGTTTTTAAAAAAAGTATGTGTGTAGGAAGATAGCACAGTGTACAGCATTACCTCTATTTTCTCTTATTTGAAACAAAGCTGCACGACTCTAACTTGAGATTACAGTAAGCCGATTTTTCCTCAGTGCTAGTCTCTTCCATGCCATTAAGAGTGGGGTAATTAATACGATTTATTGAACAAGCTCCATGCTCAAAAATAACTGTTCAATATATTTCCAGTGACCATATAGATTCAGAAAGAAATTTCTATTGATGGGAAACAGGGAAAGCTACAATGGGTCATTTATTCAAAAGCTATTTTTATATGACATATATAAATTCATGATCAGACAAGATAATAAATGACTGAACATATGTTTTATTCTTATTTAATCAGATCAAATTGATTTAATTTCTAATCCACTAAAGTCAGTAACAATACTGAAATGGCTACTGGCCAGCAGAATCATGTATGACTTCAAGAGAGAAAACTTCTCTAAGATGAGGTAACTGGTAAAGGGGAAGTTGAAATGGGTGTCCAGAGGCTTAAGTCCCCATCAGTTGCTTGGAAATTACTTAAAGCCACAACAAGAGCCAGTCATCTAGAATGTGTACCACAGGTTAGAAAAGGTAGCTCCAAATCCAAGAGTTCACCAACATTCTTAATGAGCAATGTCAAGGACACTATTAGAAAGAAGCCTTCCTTCAGAAAATGGAAGTCTTGCCTAAGTGATGAAAACAAAAGGGAGAACAGTTTTGCACAAGAGAGGTGCCAAGCAAATGCAAAAAAGGCATTCTGAAGAACTTATCACTAAAAATATCAAGGCCATTAGTAAAAACAAAGCAAAAAACAACCTTGTTTACATATATCAGAAGCAGATAATATACTAGGGAGACAGTTGGGCTATTGGATGGCAGTAGAGTTAAAGGAATGCTAAAATGAGGTATAAGGAGATTGCAGAGAGGCCAAAAGCATTATTTTCGTCTGTGTTCAGCACAAAGGATATAAGATAGATACTTATGCTTGAACTGATGTTTTCAAGAAGGGAGTCTGAGGAACTGACATAAGCAACGGTGAAAAAATGGCATTCTCCACCTTATTAACAAATTGGAAATTAATAAATCACTGAGCCCAGATACTATCTGAGTCCTTAAAAAACTCAAAGATGAAACTGCTGACCTTCTAACGATAGGTAACATGTTCCTAAGATCAGCTCTGTACCAGAGGATTGGAAGGTTACTGATGAAACACCACTCTTTCAAAGGGATCCAGAAAGCAACTGTTTAAGCTGTAAATGGGTAAATTTGGGTTCTGGATAAATTTGTTGAAAATGCTATTAAAGAATACATTTACAAGAACATAGAAGGACAAGGCCTGCTGAGTATGAATCAAAATGGCTTCCACAAAGATAAATTCTGCCTCACTCACTTTTTAGAATTCTTTTAAAGTGGCAATAAACATGTGGGCAGAGGTGAGCAGTAGACATTATTTATTTGGACTGCAAAAGGCTTTTGTCAAAGACTCCTGATCAAACTTAGAATAAGGGTCCTCTTATGGATCAGGAACTAGTTAAAGAAAAGATAACATATGGTAGAAATAAATGGTAAATTCTAATGGAAGGATGTTCTAGTGGGGTCTCAGAGCAATCTGTATTAAGACCAAAGCTTTTCAATTTATTCATAAAGAGTAAATCTGGAAGAGTGAAGTTTGCTAATGACACCTAATTAATTAAGGTGGTTAAAACAAAAAGGGATGAGGAGGACCTGCAAAAGGTCCTCTCCCAGCTAAAAAAATGAGCATCAAATGCAGTTCATTTGGGGAAAAACCTGACAACTTCAGACATAAGCTGGTGGGATCTGAGCTACCTGTGACTGACCAAGAAAAAAGTATGCAGTGTTTACCTGGAGTGCAGCTGCTGTGATAAAGGCACTCCAAGTTAGACTTAATGATTAAATGAACTGAAAATGATCACACCCAGAAAACTGTGCTAAGTTCTGGTCACCAGATCACCATCAAAAACAAGACTCTCTCTCTCTCGATTTCTCTCTCTCTCCCCTCCTCCTTATGGAAGGGGTGGAAAAAGTGCAGAAAAGGAAAACTAAAATGATCAGGGGTCTGGAATAACTCTTCTATGAAGAAGGGTTTCAACTTCTTGGATTATTCAGCTTATAAAGAAGGCAAATAAGGGAAAACATTCTAGAGGTATTCAAAATTAGGCAAGTTATGGAGAATGTAGATAGGAAAGTCCTAAACTGTTGCCTGGATACAGTTAGAGATTGGATGAGAGTGAACAAACTGTTGCTCAGTTCCAGGTAGACTGAGCTCCACTAGAATGGTAGACAACTTAATCTGTGATTGGCAGTACACTGTCCAAAATGGGGGACCAATCCTTCTGATAGATTATGTGTGTAGCTAGAGAATCTAGCTGGATCTAGTGCTGCTTCTTTTGAAAGTCATGTGGCAACAGTAGCCAGGAGTGCCTTCTTCTGATTCACCAGCGTCCCTTTCTTGGTGAAGGAAGATTTGGCCACAGTCATTAAGGCGATAAGATTCACTAAAGTGGGCAAACCTTTTTGGACAGAGAGTGACTGGAGAAAAACTTGGTGGATTGGTGAGTGGAGAGAGCCTGGATTGGTGAGAGCCTGGATTGGTGAGTGGAGTCCATAAGGAACAGAGCTTGGATCATCAACCAGACAGATAAACTTTCTAAAAATATTTGCCTCCAGATACACTTCCTTCTCCATCATACAGACACCCACACATTAGAGGGAGAGATGCCCGCATCTTCCCCGACAAACATTATCTAGCAGATATCATAACAACCATGTTCCAGACAGACAGCCTAGAAGGAACTGGTTACTGTCTCAGGAAGGATCCTAGCAGCAGTCTGAAAAAGGAGTGGTGAAGGCATATTTGGTGTTTCCACAGCAGCCTTTGGGGTACTCATATGTGAACCAAATGATGTAGCAGTTTACGATCTCCTAGAAACCCTGCTGGAGGAGAAAAGGGAAGGGGCCAAACCAAACAAGTCCAACACAAGGCTGTGACAAGTGTATGACTGCATCATCCTTACCATGTTTGTTTGTTTATTTATTAAAAGCTTTTTTTTTGCCATCCTATTATACAAGATCTCAGGACGGCTTACAATTTTTAAAAGGACAATTAAAACAAAAAGTTCAATAATACAACAGAACAAAACAATAAACCAAACAGAGCAACTAAACTAAAAAACTATTAGAGTTTAAAATACTGTTTAAATAAAAAGGTTTTGGCCTGGCGCCGAAAAGAGTATAAACTCAGTGCCAGGCTTACCTCTCTGGGGAGAACATTCCAGAGTCTGGGTGCCACAGCAGAGAAGGCCCTACTCAGAGTTGATGACCTTTTTACCTCTCTTAAGAGGGTTTCCAGAGTAGGGCTTCTCCCATAGATCTTAAGAGGTGTGAGGGCATATAAGAAAGGAAATGTTCCTTCAGGTATCCTGGTCCCAAGCTGTTCTGCTTCTCATAATAATTTATTTTTTATTCAAGCATCATTTTAATTGTTAATGTTATTTTTATTTTAAAGTTTTTTGGCCAGGGCGACTTATTTTATATAGTTACGTGTATTTTATATTGTTATTTATGTATTTTAATTTATTTATTTGTAAGCCGCCCCGAGGCTTCGGCGAATGGGGTGGCCTAGAAATTTTCTAAATAAATAAATAATATGTTTATCTAGCTGCTAAATGAGAATATAGCCAGTGCATCTGATGACAAAGATGAATGCCTATAAATCCATTAGTCTTCAAGGTGTCACAAGGCTCTTCGTTGTGTTTGCTGAAACAGACTAATGTGGCTTCCTGAATCCTCATCCCTGGAAACCCATTGGGCAGAACTGTTGGGTTTTAGCCTTTGTATATTATCCTATTTGATGTGCAGGAGTGGTAGAGAGGTTGGCTGTGGCTTTCTGTCTTACCACCACCACCAAAGATCTTGAAATCTACCTCCTTTCTTCATCCTTCCACAAGAAGGGGGTGTTCACTCATTTCCAAAGAAAATGACACTTCAGTGGTCAATAAGTAAGGCAAGCACTTCAGACTGTGGTATGATCTTAGTGTATGATTCTATGATTATTTCTGTAAACTACCCAGAGAGCTTCAGCTACAGGCACTATAGAAATGTAAATAATAATGATAATGTTCTAAGAGGGCTAGATATTTGTACATCCATTCACCTATGCATCCAAATACCCTTGCATTCAAAGATACTACTAACCCAATGACTAGCTACAATCAACCTATTAAAAAAGTAAACACTAAATGTTCTATTTTCAAAACAAATCAAAATCAGTTGCATGAACAATACCCAATGCTATCCATTAGGTTTCTAATACACAATATCTAAAAGGACATTATTACATGTTCTATTCCATATATTCAGCAGTTAACAAATCAAACAAAAATGTGGAAAAAACACAATCCTACCAGAAACAATTGTGGTACTTTACATAGTATCACAGAAGAATTAAAATTACGTCCTTTAATGCTGTTTTAATAAGAATATATATGAATGTTCACCACTGACTTAATAATTTAATTCATGAGATATGCTTTTAAGAATACCTCAAATTTAAAAAAATGTCTATAAGCTTAAGAAAATGTCTTTGCCTGTAAAATAAGATGTTCAAGTATCTTAGTGCTTACTGAACTGAATATTCAATGATTTTATGTAATACAGATTGAGTGAATCACCTTGTAATACAACCTACTTCACCTTTTCAACACTTCCCCGTTTTAGACACCTGTTTAAGTAGGTAACTTAAGTCTTATCCCCCAAAATGGGGAAAAAACCCTATCACAACTGTTTGGTCAATGTGAACCAACACTAATTCAAATTTCAAACAGCACAATATCAATGATCATCTCAGATAAAAAAGAAAAGCTTAAAATGATATAAAATCCTTTATTTTTATGGGAATTATATAAACTAATTCATTTTTCTTATAATATTTATAGTACTATTTTAAACTATTTTTTAAAACTCAGGAAGCATTAAACAATTCAAATTTCAAAATGTTGTTATAAAAACTATATTGCTTTATTGGTTAACTAATTGTTCTTAGTTAATTTACTTTAGGTTCTTACCATGACCAACTAATTCACTGAACTTTGGTAAGAAATAGTTTGTCATTTAATCTACATTTTTTCCTGCTTTTGTTAGCATTATTCCTTATCTGTAATAATAGTTCAAGCAGGATTTCTGGCTCCTGAATTAGAGTTCAGCACTTCATGTTTATCTGTTCCTTACTTTTCTGACATATAATTTAATAATAATCACAAAAATATTTCTGTAATTGGAACTTCTATGAACCCATCATTTTATTATAATCTGGAGATTTTATGTTGCATAATGAAGTAATGTTCTACCTCAACGTCTCTCCCTAGTTCTCTCTGTGTGTAAATACATGCCAAGTGGATTGAATCTGATAATTAGTTGTACAGTTTCTAAAAATTAAGTTGACTTCCATGTGCCTAAGGAAATGGAATAGTGTCAGGAAGCCCCAAAATATTGTGATTCATCTAACAATCTTGCAACAACTTTCAAGAATCAGACAAGAGACGAATAAATTACTCAGTGAACAAGCTGTGTTCCAGGCTTCATTAGTTGTAATTACACCCCAAGTATGCTCAGCACAATGCGCACATGTCAGCTGGAAGTGACACACAATAGAGCAGGCAACTTATAAACTCCTTCAAGCACAGAAAGGAGTTCATAAAACAACTGACTTTGTGCATTTGAATTCATGTGATAACACCTCCTCCCGCATAAACCACCAGATCACACAGATGGGGCAAATCCAAACATGAAAATGCTTCTTTTGTTTCGCCATTGATATCTATTCAAGCAACCAATTGCAGAAAGCTGTGAACAAAGCACTACAATCTTTGCTCTTTTTACACCCCAGACAGTGTAACTGTTGCATAAAATAATATGTCATAACACACCTGCGGCTTGTGAGGCCTTCAAACAAACACTAATTGGTAATTGCATGTTTAAAAATCTTGCTTCAAAAGATAGCATTAGACTAGAATACATGTATTGTTTGAAATCAGTAAGACTAGTATACTTCTACAAAACACACAAAAATGCATGTAACTTTGTGTTCTTTCATGTATTTCAACTTAATTAAAAAATTAAAATCATATTCTTATCCAACAGAATGTGCTTCATTTTAATTATTTGAACAGTTTCATCTAACTTAAAGGGTAATTTTATAGGCCCGTAACATATGTAGCTAAGCCAAATAGTAGGATTTAAACCAGGTTCTTCCTCTCTGGAGGATGGAACATTAGACATGCTGCTACAGTTATTCTGATCAGACTTTGGAGCTGGAGCTTTTGGAACACAGTGCTCTCATGTCTCAGTTCTAACTGGAAGCTTGTGCTTAACTATCAAAGAAAATGTGCAATGTTTGCAGCAGTTTCCTCTTTGCCACATAGTCCTGTCCAGTCATAGTCCTGTCCACCAATTATCTTTGTAATGCAGATCCCATCTTCCCAGCTCCGCTCTGCTGACTGTTGTTTTTACTATGATAGTGATATTTGTAGTGATTTTTTTGTAGTGATATTGCAAGTAACAAGTTTACTGTTTTTAATATACTTCTGTCTTATGAGTAGGTACCTGAAATTGATGATGATGTTTAGGAACATTCATTTCTTACAGGTTTTTGTCTTTCCACCATTCACATAGTGAATCTAATTCAGCAAAGCCCAATGATAACTCAGAGCCATTAAAATAATACACAAGGAGTATCATAGTTCTGTTAATGCTTCTGTTTGGATTTCTAGGGTGTAGCAGTTTGCCAGATCTTCTTTTCCTTATAGGCGTGCCCATGCTGCAATGGGGTAACTTTGGCCAAGCAGGGAGGATTTATTTACCCCACCCATCCTTTCATGCTGACAGAGATTATCAGCAAATTCTCCCTGGAAAATCTATATAAAGGAGATGTACTAGCGAACTAAGAGATTTTGTAATGTAGAAGAAAAGCCATGATGCCTAGAATTCCATCCTTCTGACATCACCCATAATGGAAAAAATGGTTCCAGGCTTCCCTGTCCTTCAGTGTGGTCATTCTAGGACACAGCCAGACTATGTAGCCTGCCAGAATTACTTCTAGGCAGATCACCAGTGAAGTCTTTCTGGGGTTGTAAAATTCTTTCTTTACCTGGAACGATGCCTAGACCTTGGTCTGAAGATTCCCTGATGTGGTGAATGGCATTCTGGGAAAAGGCAGGAGAAGTGGGATCAGACTCACAACAGGATGTACCGAAGTAGCCAGTTAAGTCTGGCTGAAGCATGTCAGCACATTAGAGTACTCTTTCCTTAAAGAAAATACTTCCATTATCACTGAGAAGGCACTTGAACTCACCCAGTATATTTTGGCCTCATAATAACCAGATTTTAACTTAAACCCCTTTCCTATGTTTTATTTATTTTTATGAAGACACTTGTGGTGATTTATAAAAGAAGAATGGATCATGCAAGAAAACTTGCAATATGGAAAACTTCACAGTTTTCACAATGTTCACAGCTGCAGTCATGCCTTTCCCCAAGATACTCAGTTCCATTCACCCTCTTACTTGGCTTTTCATTTTTTTCCTTCCAACAGATAATCAGCATCCTGTGGACACTGGGCCATGCTTAATCCTTTTTGGGATATCTTAAAAGTGTTTTCCATTGGGATTTTCAACCCAAAGTCTGTTTGCACATCTGCAGATTTTGAATTTCACTAAGTCTCATGATACTTTCCATTTGTGCGTAATAGGGCTTATGTTATGTAAAGTTCTAAACTCAAAGAATGAGTTCTCTATTCCCAACCAGGTTTCCCATCCAGCTGCTTTGGACAATATCTGTAATCCTGAACCACTGAGAAACTGATCAAGGCTGATGAGAACTGTAGTCCAAATACAACATCTGTTAGGCACCAAGTTGGAGAAAGCTGGTATATAGGCTGGTACACACGTGCACATAATATAACATTTAGTTCAAAACAGGCAAAACAACTGTGATAAAATGCTTTTTTTCATTTGAAAGCTTCTATTAAGAACAAAATATGAATAAAAATTGGAACTCACATTTTAAATCTTGTTACCCAATCAGTTGCACACTGCATTAAATGCAAGCATTTGTACATATAACATTCAGGAAAATTAATTGTTCAAATTAATTGTTCAAATTAATTAATTAAGGATTAGGCTATGGACTGTTCTCAGACATGGTCACAATTTTAATGTACAAGTAATCACCTCCCAAATATTATTTTAAAACTTCAGACAGAAGTTTGCACTGGCCACATCTGGGAATACAAGGGCATTGGGAGGATTTCTGGTGCCAGTGGAAGCATAAATGCATTCCCCCCCCCCATGTTGTGTGTACGTGTGTGTAGGATCTATCCAAAGTCACTTTAAGAAATCATGCAGGCATTTACTGCTCATAGGCATGATTATGTCAATTTCCAATACTCAAAGCACTACAGGAAGTGAACTATTTGTGAATATATATGTGTTTCAGTTTAAAAGAAAAAGGAATGGTTATTGAAAATAACCTAGCCAATAATTTCATTCTGACACTTGAGTTTAAAAGGTTAAGTTACTATCTGAGGAAAGGTAATCTGGCTGCCTTTGAGAGCAGCCTGCAAACTCGGCAATCTGCATAGAGAGGGGTATTTGTCATCATTAGTTGAACTGTGACAGCTGGTACCCAGGGTGTCCCAGATTCAAGAAGTGGCAAAGGCACTCTCTTTCTCTAACTTGCCATTAGGTATAGCATGTTTATAAGCAACAAGATATTTTGCGGTACAGCATGAGACAACAGCACTGACTACATCGGCGTTTTATATAATAAAGACCGTGATGCATTTGCAAGATGCAAGCTGAAAAACCAGTGCTTGCCCGGAAAAATGCTTGGACCTTAATGCACAAGAAAGGCAGTGTGAAAAATGCTTTAATAGTTTTAAAGAGAGAATTTGACTAAATTTCATTTTTCTGATTGTAGATTAAAACTGATAATGATTACATTTAAGGGGACATGTTCTAAGCTGTGTGAGAGGGAGAAAAATCAACCAATTTTCATGATCCTACTAAATGATAAAGTGGTAATTGAAAGCTTTTAAGAAAGGCTTCAGGGAAGATCACATCAGTAATGTTACTATAAACTTAAAATGTGTTCTTACTACATACTTTACAAGCAACTACTTCAATTTTCTGTTAAAACAAGTACGTAAAACTTAAAATATAAAGATTAAATTTATTATGACATTTTTAAAAAGATTTCAATGGGTCCTAAGAAACAGAAGCCAATTTATTCCTCAAAGGTGTTGCTCCTTAGGAATGTCTGAAGTCAATAGACTATAAAGCTCTAAAAACATTTGCTTTTAAAAAGAAAATAATGTTTAAAAATATGGTCTCATAAGACTGACCTAAAAATAATGTTTTTTACAAGAAAAGCTTTATAAGCTTTTCTTTTGTACACAAACTTTTATAATTTTTTATTCCAGGTTAATAATAAAATTCATACTGCACTTTACATTATTATGTAAACTACTTTTTCCACAAATAAACTAATTTTTCTGTTAATGTAAAATCTATGCAAATGCAAGCAGTCATTTATCAGGAAACCTGACAAGCATTCCATATTGGAAAGGGAAAATGAAACTGCCTAAAGAATAGAGGCAATTAATTATTTCTTGTATTTTCACTTCCTCTGACTTAAGGCACAAAAGTTATCCATCCAGTTAAAACAGCAAATGAAATAAAGAGGGTTTTTTAAAAAATTTAAACACATATGGCTTTTGCCTGCAATACTGATCACCACGAGGTCTGCAGATGCCCATGGCTAAATTGCACACTGGCAGATGGACACAGGGGAAAACCTGTGCTAATGCAGTATGGTGAGCAAAACAAATGAAGAGCTGAATGTGTTGGGGTGGGGGTGGGATCTTTTCCACCACTGAGACCCGCTATTTGCTTATGAAGTGCAAATTAGGTCAATAATAAATTTTGGATAAAAAACATTTACAGCAGCTTCATAAAAATAAAGAGAACTTGTGTAAAAAATAATAAGTAAAAGGTGGAGATGCAAACACCAGCTCTGGGGGAGATGTAAGTGCTTTGCCAAAATGAATTGCTACACCATTTTATTCTCCCAACTAGCAGCAATAGCAGAAGTAATGAACATGTTTAATGATTACAATGAGGGAACTGTGTCTTGTGTATGTTCTGCTATTTTACCTTGGTGAGGTAAAAGCACAGCTGAAAAATGAAGAAGATAGGGCACAATCGAGCAGATACAGTATTACTTACATGTATTTCTTAATGCCAATGAGAATTCTGTATTTATTAACTGTTTTGTTTTACAAGGTTATTAAAATAAGCAGCGGCCTTAGAAACTCTTTGATATATCTGAGAAATGGAAGAAATGGGGCAGGGTAGAATATTTGCTAGAAATGGTTCAGCTTTACTTAAGTAGCAATAACTTTTCTGCTAACAGACCTATAAACATGCACAACGTCAACTTGAAATTACTTTTTCAATTACCATAGAAAGTATAAAATAAATAATCAACTTACACTTTTCTACTCTGCTAAAACAAACAAACAAAAAATCCAGACTGCTTTACACAAGTAAAATGCCTTAACAACATTTTAGTGGTGTCACATTATAATTTTAGAATATGCAAGTGACTTGTTTATGGTCAGTTCTTAAAAGAAATTACACCCATTTTAAAACAAAGAAACGAACAAAAGCATTTGTTCACCACTGTGTAAGGAATCTTCTTTTCTTTTCTTGGAATCAATGTATGTTTCTTTTTGAAACTTACCCTAAATAATTAGTTTATATAGCTGAAGTAGACACACTATCATTACTAGAAAAAATAAAGGGAACCAATGATAAGAAATGAGCAAAAATCTTCTGTGAGTAGAACTTTTTAAATGTAATCTATCACTGACAATGGCACATCATCTCCAGTTTTTCCTTTACTAGCTGTGGAGTTTCTCTCTCTGTTCAAACAATCTCATGTTACCCATAAATTGGAATGGGTTTGTTTTATCTTTTGAACATTAGCACATTCTGAAAACCCCATTCCTTTCTTCAGTTCCCTCCAACCATGCACAGGGCTCTCTAAGTGCAAACTTCTGTAAAAATCTTGTGGTCTTATCAGAACATTTGCAGCTTCTCTTGAAATGCCTCTGATGTTTTGTCAGAAAAGTAACCCCTAAATTTTCTTCAAATTTTATGTCAGGCTTCTTATTCTTTCTAACAGAGAAATTACCTGCAAGCACAAAAACATTACCTTTTGAATGTGTTAAGAATTAGTCTTATGGAACACAAGGTATCACCACCTCAATCATGGAAATTACGACCATGAAAGGTATTCAGGATAGGTATATCAATTGTGCAAAAAAACAAAAACAAAAACCCAAAAACAAAAAAAACAGTGTGTTTTTAAACATCTGAAACGTATTTATCTGTACCTTTTCTTATTTTAGTATGCATCCTGAATCTATATCAGATGTGATACAGCATCACTGTCTTCTGTTTCCATAGATCTAGTTCTGCTATTGCTTCTTTCAACTTGTTCATAAAGACATTTTATATATGTTAAAATATTCTAAAATGGATTCTTAGTTCAGCTATTAATTCATGAAATTATTTTTGTCCTTGACAGAACAGATGATTCAACGCATATGGAAAGACTAGAAATTAAACTAGGTAGCCTTACTGAATGATTTGTTTTTGTCCAAGATGGATGCTTAGTGAATATTCCATCCGTAGTCCAATGTGGGATCAAACTGTGATCTAAACATATCTTGAAGTATTTTTTACTAGACTAGAGCTCATTTAGATATCATCCACAAGGTACCATAAGATGCCTTCAATGATCATCCCATGCAAGGAGAAAAAAAAAAGGTTAGGCTTTGACCATTTTTGCCAGGTCTGATAGAGAAAAATACATTGTGCTGGTGACAGGCCTTCATATAGTAAACCATTTCACCATAAGAGGTTCCATGCAGCATCCTATAATAAAGGGACTTCTGGAACATTACTTTGTAGTGGAAAGATAGTACTTCTGGTTGATCAAAATCTTTCCACTTATGCTAGCATGTGGCACGTTAGCCACAACGAATGTAATTACAACCTGATCTTTTTCATTGTTTGGAAGAGGCCACTTTCTTTCAATAATTTGTTGCAACATGACATTTGCAATATATAGAATGTGGTATCTAACAAGAATGAAAATTTGGCAGAAGGTACAAAACTAGGTATGAGTCCTAGCTTTGGTTTGGACATAATACCTCAACAGTAGCATTAAGAATTAATAGCAATGTGAGATATCTTCTAGCAAGGAGACTAGAATTGTTGGTCAGCAATCATAATACTTAAATTTTATTTTTAAAAGATGTTTTAATACACCCCAAACAGGGTTACAGGAACTTTATGTGCATGTATGTATTCTCGGCTTTATCCATTAAAGGCCATGCAGCTTTCTACATTAAATGCTTTTTGCTTATGATGCAGAGTCACATTCACTAACAGGAAGACACTATTACTAAAACTGCTACTAAAATTGCTTAGCACAAACATCATGCCAGGTACTGGTCAGAACACAGGAGTAACTGAATCCCTGTGAAGAAAGTTTAGGTATACAAGAATGGAATGAACAGACGGCTTTGTCGGTTGGGCAGTATGGAAATCAAATAAATAAATAAATAAATAAGACCCATCAAGCTGGATCAAGCCAAAAGTCTAGCTAGCCCAGCAGAATTGCCAACAGTGGTTAGCTTATGTGCAGTTGTTTGTCCATTTCTTGTTTCCAGCACTTGGTAATATACTGCTCTAAACACAAAGGTACTATTCATAGTTATAATGCTAATAGGCCTAGCTGCCTTGCTTGTGGTTACTGCAGCATTCTATGGCAATTCTTCAGCTGCTTATTCTATACTTCTGTTTGTCCTGTACCTTCTGTAGCTTAATTTGGATGATTCTTAGTTGCCATGTTTTGATGAAGAGATAAATCCTCTTTTGGTACTATTCATAACACATACATACAAAAGCAAACATCTATTATGGTCCTTTAAACTAAACTAAACTGTAAAGTGTCAGATTTTTAATATTCTTAAGATTCTACACACACATCCCAATAATTTCTGTTGCTTTTCCCCATATTTTCTCCAGTTCAAATAATTTTAAAAATTCTCTGTGAGCCACAATATTCTTTCAAAAGTGTTTCCTGAGGGGTTTTGTCAATAGGCTTTTAAAAATGCAAACATACAGTGCTTATGGGAACTTTTCCACACAGATGAGTGGTTACTTTTATCATCCCTCAAAGGATTCTTAGATTGTGTATTTGCACTACACTACTAGTTTCTGAGGCAAGGAAAACCAGCTCTCATGTTCTTTTCTTGTCCAGGTAAAACCCTGTGCTATTATTTCCTACCAGAAGGTAAACTGCAGCCTGAACTCTGGTATCAACCTGGGAGTGAATAACTGTATCCTGCTGCAAGGATACAATTAAAAGACAGGCTGGAAGGATAGAACAGAACTTAAGAGACCAGACATAGTGTTGGAAGGAGCCATTAAGTTCAACCCCTGCTCTGCTTCCACGTGGGTTCACCCATCCAGCTACAGGCCAGAGCCTTTTCAGCTTAGCAAAGTGGACTCTACATGCAACCTTGGCATATAGCTATACAGGCAGGCTACAGCTATGGTGGATCTTTCCTCGCTGCCAGATTTGCATATGCATTTGCTCATGCGTACACATACTCACCCACTGTTAGGCTTCCTGAGAAACACTGCAGGGAAACATTCCCACTGATGCCCCCTCCCCACAAATCAAGCCTAACTAAGGACACTGCAACTGTGATGAAGCACATAACTGCCCAAGGATGTGTCTCAAGAAAAAAAACTGGAGTGGATGTAGCCTGAATTTTAATTTGTGCAAGCCATGCTGACTCTTTTATCATAAAGGTTTGCCATATATTTAGCTTTCATAATATATAGTTCTAAATTTTGCTGTTGGCTATGTTTTAAAGATGTAAATTTGCTTTTAAGGATCCAGTATTTTAATGTTTTAATTATAAGCAATCTTGGGAGACCTATTTGGGCCTTAAGATAAAGTCATAAATCTATCAAAAATTCTAGCAATTTGCCCAGGAGTAGGGTTCAGTGCCAGGCCTGCAGTTCTAAACAAACAAACAAATAAATCCTATTAGCCTTGTTCCAGGTGAAGAAGCAGTTTTTAAATGTTTGTATATTTCACATCTAAGTTCTTTGATGATGTTGTTCAATCTTTACTACTAGTACAAGTTCCTTGTACAGTGACCTTTAGGAAGTGATTATTTTATGGCACACTAATGAACAGGGCTGTAAAATAATAATAACATTCTAGATACTGGCTTCAGATTTTGTTAAGGCAGCACCAGCCCTTTAGGTATCATCCAAGGCCAATATTTCAGATTCCTAGAACTAGCACCAAATTGCCTGATGCCCCTGACCAGTTGCTTCCAGTCCTCTTTGTGTGATATCATGACACACTGAAGGATATCACAAGGTAGATGGTAAAACAGTATTCAAGGCAGTAAACAGTGTTTCAAGACTGTAAAACAGAGGAGACAGAGAAGATAACATTGACCTGATTTAAAATGAAGTTTGGGAACAGTGTTGAATATTAGTTATATAGATGATCCAAAATCACATCTTGCTCTTGAAAGTAAGGATGTGGATGTTTTAAAAAATTCTACAGCACTCATTATAAGGAAAGAAACTTTTAAGGATACCATTTGGTTGAAGTATAAGAGATATTTATTATATTCTTCATCAAATTTGCAAAGTTGGAATTAGTGAATTAAATACAACAATGCCTGCCATTTACTTCCAGTAATAATCAAAAAGATCTGAAACATATAAAAATAGACTATAACAGTGCAATCCTCAGAAGTGAGCCCCATTGAATACAATGATGTTTACTCTAAGGTAAGTAGGCATACAGGAAGAGTTACTGCTGAAAAAACCTGTATCAGGTCATTTAGTTTGGAGAATACATAGAGCAATGGGAAATTGTCTTTCTGCTTACAAAGAACTGGTCTTTTGATAGAAAAATTTTGAATATTAAATAGGATTTGTTATGGCTGGTTAAGTTTCAAATTTGGAGAAAGGAGTCATAAAATACTCTCAGTGCTTCTGTTTTCCAAATTTCAGCTATATAACTACTGGACAGTAGTGTACAGAAGTCAGTAAAATCTGTTTAGTTCTTACTAGGCCAGACTCTGTAATATCACAGCATACATTGTGATCCATAAACACCTGTGCTGCAGTGAAATACCAAAGGTATCTGTTAGCATATCACAGCTATCAGATATTGCAATATCACAAGATTATACAACTGCCACTGTTGCTGCAACTGCTGAAAATATTTTCAGCAATTCTCAGTTTGACAAAAGGGTGTGCCACGATTTATAACAGATGATACATTGCCTCTGGACCTTCATTCAGCTAAACCTAGATATGTGCTTAGCTTTCTGGGATAACAGCTGATTATGTTCATGATGAATATTAACATGGAGGTGAAGTCCTTCTGAATGTGCTCTGAATTGAACCCTAAATCCATGGCACTCCTAAAAAACCTTCACACAGCAATTTAATCCTTTGCAAGGTTTCTGTACACATGGATTTTAAAGCTGAACAGCATAATGGCAAATACACCTACTTAGATGTAGGTCCTATTGAGTTCAATGGGAACGTATCCTCAGATAAGCCAAATTTGTTGCACATTTCATGCTGCAGTATGTTTTCTCATATAATCACAGGTAAAAATGGCTTTGCTTGTGAAACCCAGCTGCTGTGTGCTGACAAACAATCACATCTGTGCTTTTGAATTAGATGATTTCAGGCAAGAAACATTTAAGCTAATTTCTGAGGTTGATTCAACATTAATGGAAAACATATCTGGTTCACATAGCATGACTGCCCACTGTGGCTTGACTTACCTGTGGGGCTGCAGTGTCAAGCCAGGCACCAGTGCTGCATTGGGCCAATGGGCGGTCGGCCTGCTATGGCTTGCTATCCCATGACAACTCTGTCCGTAGGGATTGTCTGCGAGTTGGACAGTTCTGAAATAAGCTTAACACAATCCAGTTTGTCTAACCCTTAAGCAATCTTGCCTAGGATTGCTCAACATGACAGCTACAGCTGACAGCCATGGAGGCCATGCAAAAATGGTGTCTACAGATACCCAGAAAAATGTGACACCCTTGCAGGTAACGATGGACTGTTGCTTATCAGTGATAACCTTCCAGGCTAGGACCAAAAAAGCTGGCTAGGAATACATAAAAAGCTTATGATAGCCCTGTTGAATGTTTTGCTTTTTAATCCTAATAACTGACCTTCAGGTACCATCTTAGCTGACACTTCCCTGTCTTTCAAATCAATTGGACGGGCAGCACTGGGAAATAGGGGTGGCACTGATGTTAAATATGTGTAAAGTCCTCTTGGTCTTACTAATCTAGCTGCACTATATCACCCTAAAAAGTGTTAGTGAGATAAGACAGCTAGCTAGCTAGCTAGCTCTTACTTTCTAATCCTATGTACCCTGCTAACACACAATAAAATTAAAGTGGTTTACTGAAGGTAACATTAAGTAGTCATAGAAGTAACCATATTAGGACCAATAAAACTAGAACAAAGTTTCCAAAACCTTGCTTAAATCAAATGTGTACACTTGAGTATGGAAGGCATGGTATTATGATACTGATAGGCTGGAGAAGGAGTTCCATAAGTCTTGAGGATATACTAAAAGGACCTGTTTTCACATCCTTGTAGTATGAGGAAAGGGAAAATGTCCCTAGTCAATATAACTAAGTAGGGAAGTCCATAAAAACAGGGTTATTCCTTCAGGTAAACTGGTCTTTTAAATTAGGATTAGAAACTAATGCAAAGCCAGTATCAGTCCAGTATCAATCCTTTTGGTTTTTCATGCAAAAGCTTACTCCAAACTGCCATATTCTTTCTGAAACAGGAGATATCATAGAAGCCTCTGCCATAGCCCTGGAATACTTGAATTTAAACCCACTGAAGGTGAAATACAAAGAAAACTACCTATATTTGTACCTACAGAAATCTATGAAATTTCAGTGAGACCTGAATCACACATAACTTTCCCTGGATTGTGCTCAGCAGCTAGGTGATATCAGCAGAATGTGGGGATGCAAATTGCATGCAAATACTTGACATCATACCTTCAGCCACACCTTCCACATCCAAATACTAGTGGCAGTACCCTGCAGGATGCATGTCACTGTAAGAAAAGTCAGCGTGTTCTTGCACTCATGGGACTCTGCTCAGCAGCATGTATGCATAAATAATAACACTGTATGTGAAAAATGTATGTCAAAACTATACTTACTTAGAGGCAAAGTGAATTAAAAGCCAAGATACGTACTTACAAGTTCACAATGAGGTCAAAATCCACTTGAACAGAGTAACTAGTGGGAGCCTGGTATCAGGTTAACAGTCTGAATTATATCTGATAGAACGTGCATTTACAAGTTAGTATCTTTTTGAAATTTTACATATACCCACTTCTAGTAAGTCTGTTTCCACTATCAAACAAATGCATCTTCTGTAATTCTGTTCCATTAAACAATACAATCTAGAAATCTTGTTTATAGGAGAGATTACTTTAAGCTTTCAAAGCTGTTTATCCAACACATGCTGCTTTATTTTCAAGGTCAATACCGAATATTTCAGTTGCTTAACTATATACAACATGAAACAGTAATGAGAGTTCTGTTGGATGACCCACTACAGATGCATTAGATTAAAGGGAGCTAATCCCTTCTGATTCCATAGACCATTCTAGGTCCAGAAAAAAAAGAGCATTTTCAAGGGAGGATTCTTAAAATGTCACTGTTAGATGCTTAACTAAAATCTGGCACGCTGCAAATGTCTGCTTTTCATATGGAAGATACAGGAAGAAATGAGCCAAAAATTGTGCTTCCCTTTTCCTTTCAGCCATTTATTTGCATACATTTGTTATTTTTTCACCAAAGGTGTATTTTTTCTTCAAAATGTCCCTGTTTTGAAATGTAAAAGAATAAAAATACCTTGGTTGTTTTTTAGTGTCCAAAACAACAGAATATTGTATAAATCCTATTTTTAAAATGTCTTGAAATAACAGGGATATGGTTGACCTGTGAAAATGGAAGCAGCATGGTTGTTTGGACACTACCCATATTAAAACAAACCTGTGTTAAGGTGATATTAGGCTCTTAACGTTGCACTGTCCACAAGATGGTTCCCTGTCGTAGCTTAATTATTCCTTTGCAAGCATCAGCATTAGATAATATGCCTACAATGCTTTAGGGAGTGGGAACGGAAGTGCATGTCAAGTGAAGAGGTGGCTGGACCCAGGGCAGCTACTCTTGTCCCAGACAGCTGCTGCATAATGCAGTGAACAACACAGTCTTATATAGGTCTATCAGAAGCAAATGCCATTGCTTTCAATGGGGCTTTCACCCAAGGCTGTGTGTCTGTCTCACTTGCCTAAGAATAAGTTCCAATTAATTTAATGGGGCTTATTTCTGAGAGAGAGCCAGTGTAGCATGGTGCTGACAGTGTTGGAATGGGGATTTGAGGGATCTGGATTCTAGTCCTCACCTAGCCGTGAAGCTCACTGGGTGATTTTGGTTCAGCCTAACCTACCTCACGAGGTTGTTGTTGTGAGACTATAGCTAGGAAAAAAGCCTTGGGTTCTTCAGAAGAGGAAAATAAGGCAGGGTATAAATGCGATACAATAGGAATAATGGACATCTGTAGGTTAGCACTGTGAGTTTGTTCTGTTGGGCCACGCTGTGGTCTATAAAACCTCGATGATGGGAAACAGGCAGAAAGGCAACAGCCTGCCCCAAGCATCACTGTGATATCTGGGCTTGGCACACAAGAGGTGAGAACACTTCTTAGAGGATGGGGTGGCAGGCACAGGTGTAGCACATCACTGCTACTGAACTGCAAACACAGTCATGTGTATTCCAATTCTTGAACGCTTTAGGAAATGGAAAGCAATGAGCAGAGTATAATTGTTTAAAAGTCCTAAAATAGAGCAAGGGCTACAACTGTGAACAGTTCTAATGGTGTTGGCAATCTCAATTTCTAAAGAACAGCAGCATTATGGATGTTCCCTTAACATAGTATTTTTCATGCAATTGTGAATTGTTTATAAACACCAAATATACACAAGAGTCATCTATAATGTAATAATGTATATTAATTGCAGTCAAAGTGTACTGTTTCTTCAAAATTATAAAGATATAAAGTGTTGAAAGACCTGTTCAAATTAGCTTTTCAGGATTACCTTTTCTCTTGTTTCCTGTCTACAGTTAGAAAAAGTCATAACAATTAAACAAAATTTAAAATGTCACCATCAGTTACCCTGGAGAAAAAAAATATTTTTATTTATTTTATTTTAAAAAGACAATAAAAATGAATCCTCTACAGATATATATGTTTAATTTCTCTGGTGCAAAAAAGAAATTTATCTTGGCTGTCAGGATGATGTGTTATGAAAAGGAGAAATAAATGGTTAGAAAAATCAGATATATTTAATGAGCCTTCAAACCCACTCCAGCAACGGGGATAAATAATTTAATAAAATCTATTTCATATTCTGCCTCCCCAGTGCTGTAGACAGATATTAAAAAATAGAACTTTCAATTCATGAATAGTGTGCAGAATCACAACTATATAAAAAATAAAATGCGATATCTCTATAAGCACTCACACAAGTATCTGCATTCTAATCATTTATTATTATTTCCTAGGTAAAAGGGAAGTTTAGTGAAATTTTAAAACTGATGTTACCAGTTTTTACATTTGGTTTATTGAAACACAAAGTTTTGCATGCACACAATCTTTACCTGAAATAACTTCTTGGAGAAATAATGGACTAATTTTGCACAAAATGTCCTTATATAAAGGTCTGGGAACCACAGTTCCAGCAGAGATTGCAAAAGTGGGCAGGGCTAAGCAACAGGGAACTTTTTTTTAGTACATCACTGCTCACTCTTTCCTCTACTTTTGATTCCTTACACAATGGATTATCAACTCTATATTTTATTGGATTATGTTAATCTTAATCTACCAATAAAACTCTGTACATTGAAACCCAAAACACAAAAACAGCATTCAGGTAATATCAGGCTATAGTAATAATAATGGAATATTAACCCATGTTTGAATTCAGGAATACAGACAGAGTGTAATTGTCAGTCTCAAACAATCTTCTCTGTATTATATATGTTTGCCTAATATGAGACTATTTTATGACAATATAACTGGAAAAGCATTTGGTACCATTCAGTCCAATCTACCACCTAATTGAGGAAAAACAGTAAGATTTCATGTCAGCTGAGCTCTCTTTATTTTCTATATGCTTATATAGCTAGGCAGATTTTTTAAAAAATAAATTACTAAATTCATATTGAACTTCGGAGTGGTTTTAAACATCCACACTATTAGTAGATGAGAAAAGCTTCTGAACACCAACAAAAACATTAATGTTTTCTAAACTATTGAAACTTGAAATTAATTTTAACTCTAATAGGCAAAATCTTAATCATTTCTTACCCTTACAGTTCAAATAATTAAATATTCCTTAATTCTCCTCATATTAATCCTATGATTAATGTTTTATGCATATGTTTCAGGTCAAATATTTCAAAGTCATCTGAATGAGTTGCTTTAATTATTTATTTTTTAAAAGTTTAACACTATGTGGAAAGCAATCTGAACTATGCAGCTATAAAGAAAGATTGAACAGCTAAATCTCAATAACAATAATGAGATGTGCTACCAGTCCTATCTACATTTACTCAAAAGTAACTGCCACAAGGTACATTTGACCATATTCTCCAGCATTACAGCCCAAGATACATCAGAATTGTATCCTTCCAGTTTAACTGCCCGGGCCTTTATCTTGCTAGAATGGTTTTCTATTACATTATAAAAGTCGTATCTTTCCTATAAGCATTCAACAAGAAACGCTGATATAAAGGAATTATAGCAGATCATTCAACTAATTTACAGCCCAATCCTAATCATCTTTATTCATAAACTTACTGATTTTAATGGGCTTAATGCGACTTCTTTGATTAGGTTTGCATCTCCCCATTATGGAGACCAGGTGAACATCGCTGTAAGAGTTTTCCTGCATGTGCCATCCATACAGTTAACCAAGCTAAAACTCCTTTGTCTGAAGACTTTCGTAAACTACAGACTTGCTTCCTTGCATCTCTGCTAGAAAGAGCATTTAAATTTAGCTGCAAATGTTTGTCATGTCTTGGGCCGCTTATAATGCATGATACACGTTCAGTTACATGTACGCATCGTGGCAGAAGCCTTTTCGCTATTGCTGGGTTACGAGACCGGGGCAAGAGCTGTCTGTGGTCAGGACAAGCAGCAGCTCCGTGGAAGCAGCCTCGGGATGCCCGGCTCGCTTCCGCAGGCCTGGTTCCTCCTCTGTCGACCCGGCCAAACAATCCCGCTGCCTTTGGCTCCTGATGGAGGAGAGCGCGTCCCCGGTCCCCCTGCAAGCTCGGCACCTGGCCGGGAACGGGAGCACCGAGGCAAGAGCTGGCGGCGGCTCCCAGGGCGGGGACGGAAGGGAAACGGGCTCCGCTTCGCCCGTGGGCGGGAGGGCGAAGCGGCCTCTCCACCACCTGTTGGCGAGGCCAGGGCCGCTGCGCTGCGCTGGCCTGGCCCGCAGGCAAGCCGGCTCGCCTGATGGCCGCGGCGGACCAGGCTGGGCCGCCACCTTTGCTGCCGCGCCAACAGCCAAGCGCGAGCCAGGCCTGGCTGCTCGGAACGGCTCGTCGTCGTGGCGCAAAGCAACCCCTCCGGCTGCCTGCGGTTTGGGAGAGACTGGATGCCGCTTAAACCGCTTTGCCCGGCTCCCCGCGAGCCACTCGCGAGGGGACGCAAAGGCTGCCCAGGTTAGGCTCGGCGAAACTCGTCTCCGCTCCGCGCACGCCAGGCGAGAACACAGCGCCGGTGGAGCCGTCGAGGGGCGCACAGCTCTGCGCCCCGCTTCCACCGCTTCCAGGACCCGTGGCTGCAGCGCCTGGCACGGTCGCCTCC
This sequence comes from Varanus komodoensis, assembly GCF_004798865.1. NCBI lineage: Eukaryota > Metazoa > Chordata > Lepidosauria > Squamata > Varanidae > Varanus > Varanus komodoensis. The sequence goes on from NW_025335941.1 coordinate 42,656,945, forward strand.
ACCCGACTGAAGAGCCCAGTTCGGCCAGCGAAGCACGCACGCATCGATCCAGCTAGAGCGTCAGCAAATATGGAGCTGCCTCGAGGTTCGAACCAGGCACGACGAAGCTGCCCTTCTTGAACAACCCGATCCTACACGAGCTACTGGCGGCGGGAAATCGAGCAGACTGCCCTAATAAAACCGCCCGTGGGAGGACTTTCCGGCTGCAATCCACTTATCTGGGACGAAGCCCCATTGAACTCGACGGGACTTACTTCGGAGTAGACTTAAGAGGACTGCACTACTGACTGATAAATCCTAAAATAGGAACTTACCTAGAAACAAACTGGTGTGTTTGAGATCTATGAAAAGCATACGGGACTGAATGTATGTTAGGAGAGAGAATGTTAAACACAATTGGTCTTAATTCAGAGCAGATTAAGCACGTCTGTATTCCCGTGAACTCAATGGGATATAAATAAAACCATAAGGCCGCAAGCCTATACCCATTTACCTGGAGGTAAGTCCCAATGAATTCAATGGGATTTATTTCAGATTCAGGGTAGACAAGTGTAGAATAAACTGGACGCAAGTGCTTAACACCCTGCAGGTTTCAGCTTCTGTTTGGAAGATCGTCCCATGATTTGCGAGCGATATCTTTAGGACTGACGGTTAAATTCCACTGATACCGAGCGACCTAAAGAGCGCTTAGCTTCCGCTGGATGGCACCCAATTAATTTTTAAAGGAAGATGATTGTATGTGCTTTTTGAAGCCCCTCAAGGAAGGAGACTCTTTCGGGTCTCTCCCACGCCCGCCTTCCAGCCCTGAACTGTGCTTTGTCCTCAGAGTAAGAGAGAGGGAGCGAAGCGCGATCATTTCTTGTTACAAGCTCCGTGCAACAAGCAGCTCTGCCGAGAAACACTGAATGCGCTCTCGGTCCGCTAACGCTGCCCCTGACTTGGAAGGTCCTTGCGGACAGGAACGCTGCCTGCCTATGGGAGTGTGGTCCGTACAGACCCTGCCCCTCCTTCCCCGCCTCTGTCCTGCGTGGCCATCTATTAAAACGCTTCAAGGTTGCAAATACAGTTCACGCGAAAATAAACTGCCCACCTCGTGCCCTTAATAGACATTTATTTTACAAGAATGCTGAGAATGGCAGCGTAGGTGGGTAAGATACCTGCGTAACACGTGTGTGACATGAAGAAGTCAACAATGCAACTAATTACTAGCAAATACAATTGATGCTGACCCCCAGCTGCATGGCTCCGGAAACTCAATCCAGAAAACTGTCAAACCCAGTCAACCAACTGGATACCTCATTCATCTGCTACCAATCTAAGAAGCCAGGTAGAAATACGACAACATTTGCATCCAATCGATTAAGACCCGTCAGATCGCCCTTCATGCTATTTAATTAGGGAGGAGGCTTCTCCTGATATTTCCTGCCACGGGATCGCTGACTTTCTAACACTAGACTAGCCGCTGACGAGAGGAGAACTTGTGCAGACAGCGCCAGTTGAAGCCCATTCTGAAAAGGGAGGTCTCCGGTTTCTTTCCCAGGAGCGAAGCGCCTCTCTGCAGCTCACTAAAGTCGAAAGATGCCGGGCTAATGTCACTTGCGGTCCCATTTGTGCCAGCACCAGACTGTGAGCGCCTGGAGAATGGAGTTTGGCGAAGACTTCCCAACGGCAGCGCGCTGAAGCGTCGTGCGCCTAAGTCGAGAGCTCTTCCTCGATTCCCCAATGGTAGGTGGCCTGCCTGGTGGTTTTCCGCCATCAGCCCCCTACCTTGAGTTTGTGTGTCTCTCTCTCTATCTCCAAGAGAGGGATTAATTAACCGGGCTGGAGCTGAAAGAGGCTGCCGTGACGAGCCCAGTGGCGATTGGCCGCCCGCCCGCCTGGCCCTGCCTTTATAATTTCCACACGAGTGCATCTGGGCTCTTATACAAACCAACAGTCAGCTTCTTCTGACATAGACACACACGCACACACACACCGAGAGACAGACAGACGGACAGACACCCAGCACTTTCCCCACAAACTGGCAACCCTGCACACGCACAGTGGCCACTCCAGGAGGAACACAAATCAATACCCTTCCCCAAATGTGTTACTGTTTGGACTGAGCGGAGCCGTGCCGTCTCTGGGTTCAAACTTCGAGGCTTTATTTTTATATTTTGAAGTACAGATCTCAATGCTTTCCGCGGCTTATTTAAGGATCCTCTAACCACCAAACCAAGAGGGCTGTTTTCGTTCTGTGGAGGTGCTCTTTTGGGGGAGTTCGTGTTTTGGTAACGGCTCACAGATCTGTCCAGGGCTGAACTATCCTACTACTTACAGCCAGCAAGAAGAGAAAGCAGCCGAGCTAAAGCGAAGCAGAGCAGCAGCGGCAGAAGCGGCTGCAGCAGCGGCCGCCGAGCGCCTTTCGCTAGCCGCTGGTTACGTTTCCGAGTGGAAGGCAGCCCGATTCTCCTCTGAAGTTGGCTCCAGCTTTAGCAGCCGCATTGGATCCCACAGCCTACTGCGAGACTCCGGTCTACAACCCGGATCTCTGCCCCAACATGATCGCGGCCCAGGCTAAACTGGTGTATCATCTGAACAAGTACTACAACGAGAAATGCCAAGCCAGGAAAGCGGCCATCGCGAAAACTATCCGAGAAGTCTGCAAAGTGGTCTCGGACGTGCTGAAGGAAGTGGAAGTACAGGAGCCGCGCTTCATCAGCTCCTTGAACGAGATGGACAACCGCTACGAGGGCCTGGAGGTCATCTCGCCCACCGAGTTCGAGGTGGTCCTTTATCTGAACCAGATGGGCGTCTTCAACTTCGTGGACGACGGCTCCTTGCCCGGCTGCGCGGTGCTCAAGCTGAGCGACGGGCGCAAGAGGAGCATGTCCCTCTGGGTGGAGTTCATCACGGCCTCGGGCTACCTCTCGGCGCGGAAGATCCGCTCGCGGTTTCAGACTCTGGTGGCGCAAGCCGTGGACAAGTGCAGCTACAGGGACGTGGTGAAAATGGTGGCGGACACCAGCGAGGTGAAGCTGCGCATCCGGGACAGATACGTGGTGCAGATCACGCCGGCGTTCAAGTGCACCGGGATCTGGCCCCGCAGCGCTGCCCACTGGCCCCTGCCCCACATCCCCTGGCCGGGACCCAACCGCGTGGCCGAGGTCAAGGCCGAGGGCTTCAACCTCCTGTCCAAGGAGTGCCACTCGCTGGCGGGGAAGCAGAGCTCGGCCGAGAGCGACGCCTGGGTCTTGCAGTTCGCCGAAGCCGAGAACAGGCTGCAGATGGGCGGCTGCCGAAAGAAATGCCTCTCGATTCTCAAAACGCTGCGCGATCGGCACCTGGAGCTGCCCGGGCAGCCGCTCAACAATTACCACATGAAGACTCTGGTTTCGTACGAATGCGAGAAGCATCCCCGCGAGTCGGACTGGGACGAGTCTTGCCTGGGCGATCGGCTCAACGGGATTTTGCTGCAGCTCATCTCTTGCCTCCAGTGCCGGCGATGCCCGCATTACTTCTTGCCCAACTTAGACCTCTTTCAGGGCAAGCCCCACTCGGCCCTAGAAAATGCCGCCAAGCAAACGTGGCGGCTGGCTAGAGAAATACTCACCAACCCCAAAAGTTTGGAAAAACTTTAGAGGGCACGGGAAGGCGGCCTGAAACTATTCGAACGCCTTTCTGTACTGCGAGGATTCGGTTGGGAAAAGGCAGGTGTTGGCCCTCCGAGAATGCAAACATCACCCTGCACTAAGGAAGAGGCCGTCCACGCACACGAGCACAGACACGGACACCAAGCCAACAGCAAGTAATACGACTCGTCAGTGACACAATGCTAAAACTCCGTCTGTTTCTTAAAAAGTGTATGATTATCACCAGGGAAAATGCAATATCGGCTGTACTTTCGCGCGATTGTGACCACTCTGCCTAGAAATCGGGCCACGGATTAGAACAAGGACGGTTTCTTTTTTTTTTTAAATCTGGAAATGCCATCTGAACAAAACAACAGATCAAACAAATCCACAATGTCTTTCCCTCCCATGTAGATTTTTTAAAAAATTTGTATGGAATATTGTGATCTCACATTGTCTTTAAAACTGTGGATGTTAGTGTTTTGTGATTTGGTGAAAAGAAGTTAAATTGCCATTTTGGATACTTCAGGACATTTTCTGCTCAAGAAGATACCATTTAAAAAGGTAGATTTTATCATGGTACTTTTGTTAATTGTCTTTTGAAGTGTCTGAACTTAAAAGTTTACATTTTTGTTTCAAATATATTGCTTGTTCTATTTCTAACATTCCATAAATATACTTGAAATGTTATTTAAATATATTCAGAAGAAATTTGGATTTTGCTTATATAATTGTGAATATTGGAATTATATATTGGGGAAAATGCACTTGAAATACACTGGATAATTACTTTTTGTGATTTAAATTTCTGTTGCTGATTTTATTTAATTACAAGCTAATAAATAAAAGTAAAATAACTATGGCCAAGCGTTTCAGTGCTGGATTCAATTCGTGTTGGTGCTGCTGTCTTCTGCATTATGAGTCAACAAGACTGGGGGTGGGGGTGGGGAAATCTGCAGCCTCGTCCAGCCCCCTGTTAAAGTAATTTCCTTATGATGATCTTGAAAAAAAGAATATCAGGGTAACATATCCTAGAAATTGGTCCTGAAGGTCATCAACATCTGCCAGGCAGGGGTGTCTTGTAATTAACCCAGTAACATTTTTACAACTGCTAGAAAATGAATCTACTTTTCAAAGATTTACTGGACTGGGTTAACACAGCTGTCTGCTTTGAAAGACTGAGGGGTAAGCCTACTTTGCAACAAAATTAACACTTCAGGGGAAGGCACTGGGTTCTGCAAAATTTATAGATTGGAGAGATCAAGTTAACAATCTAAAAGTGCAGAATAATGTTACCTTTGCCCTAAACATCACTGGCCTAGCAATAAGCCTGCTTGCAGTTGGTTGCACTTGGAGGAAAGCAACTGCTGGTCTCTCTTCAGACGTCCAGCAGGAGCAAACAGGGTAAGCCCATGCTTCCCAGTCTGGATGCAAGGCATTATTAAGCCAAAGGGCAAATATGCAAGCAAATCTATAGGAGAATCAGTATGGTTCAAATTGCCCAAATAATGTTACATTTTTCACAGAATTCTGTTCATGCTTGGCCTGCAGTAGCAAAACTGTCAGAATTGCCATGTCGCCAACTCTGTATCCTCCTCCTCCTCCTCTGGGATGACACTTTTAATTCCAATCTTCCAGTCAAGGAAAGGCAGACAAAAGGCACAATAGATATACCACAATCATACAATTACTAAAAGATGAAATGAAGTCTCCCTCAATGACGACTGTATTAAGGTAAGATGGATGTGACTTCCAAATAGAGCATTCTGTCTTTCTGCCAACTCAACAGAATTTAAAGTATATCCTTGATACAGCACACAGGAGTGTGTGTTTGTGTGCATCCAAATGAGTGAGTGAGAGCTAGCGACTGAGCTAGGGAGCTCTTCCTGTTTATATAGGAACAAGGCATGTTTTTAACACCCATCTCTGCTGCACAAGTCCAGGTGACAGCTGTGTTCCCATCCCCTTGTATCTCTTGCTAGAGTTTCAAATGGTGCCCCCCCCCCCCCCCACACACACACACAGGCGGGTAAAAACTCAGTCCTTGAAATTGAGTGATTTCATTCAGATCAAAAAGAAAGTCCCCTTCTGCAGTGAGTGCCCGAAGGATGAGGCTGAAGTGTGGGCCCGCCATTACCTCAAGGGATTTCGAGGCAATTGGCTTAACCGCTAAACCTGTCCACATCCATACAAAAGCCTTTAGGAGAGGGGGGGAAAAGATGGTTAAAAGGGAGTGCACTGGAGTAATAGAGGATTTTACTTCATTAACGCTCTAGGCTTTTCGATGAAACAGAAATGCAGCCAGGCAAGGGGGAAGGGAGCGCTTGGGGTGGAGGGTTCCAGGCACTTTTTCACATTCCTCCAATGATGGGGAAGACCAAGCCCTCTCCCTTCTGCAATGGGCCTTGCACTCACTTTAGGGTCGATCTTCTTGAAGGCTGGATCATCCTCGTCCACCTCGAAGTAGATCTCAGTGGTAGTGATGGAGAGTGTTCCCTTGGCCACCACCACTGGGGCGATGAGCTGGGCTGGCGTGCTCAGGACCACCGGGCCTGCAAGACAAGAGCGGCAGCATCAGGACACAGGAATGCGGAAGAAAGAGCTGCTCTTGTGCCCATCCAAGAATGCCTTGGGACTTCAGCAGAGACACGACCAGGTGCCTGGTGCTGCAGGGGCACACAGAAAAAAGGAGAGTGCTTCATAAAGGAGCAGCTGCTGTCCTTGTAGGAAACACTTGGAGAAATGTAGCAGGCATTTTCATAGTTTTTCAGATAAATCAAAATGTGACAAGAGTATAAGAGTGATTTGATATATTCCTTCAGATTCCACTTTAACTTACAGAAGGGATACTTGCTTGGAAATTTGCTCACTCATAGGGGTAACACTGAGCCTTTTAAATATCCCCTTTACCTAATTGTGTAGTCCAATCCTATCAATGTTTACCAAGGAGTAAATCAAACTGAATTCAGTATCTGCATGGTTGTAGTTGGGGACTGATTAGCTGCAACAGCACTTATTCCTCCGGTAGGTGTGGTTGAAGAGTGGTCTAAGGCTGTTTGCAACTATTTTATGTCAGAAATCTATTCATCCAAATAAAAGAAAAACGTATTTGGATTTAGTTTTACTGTATCCAGTGCCTGAATTATGATACAAATAATAGGTGTCAAATAAATTGTATGTTATATTATTATTAGAAGTATTCAATGCCACATTTTCAACAACATAAAATATCTGTGAAGTATTCAATGCAAAATGAGTGCTGTGCCCCAATATATTTGTAAGACACTATAGCCTTTATTGTAAAATGTAAACAGTCTGATTTTAAAGCAACTACAGTGTTACTGTATATATTCTTTCCCCTTCAGCTGTTAGCAGCAACATTTCCTTGGATTAAACCCATTTGTTCATTGGTGCTTACTTCTGAATAAAGGTGTGGACTGTGGTGTTTAACACCTTGAATATGAACAACATATTTACTTTTAAACAAAAAGGGTTACAGAGGGATTCTACAACATTTTTATTCAGAGGTATATTCCACGGAGTTTCCTGGTGCTTACTTTCTACAACTATAATCATGTACTCATAAGTCCAAGTAAATTCTCAATTCACCGACCATTTCTATGTCATCTCCTGCATACTTTGAGGCAAATCTTACTGAGTTTAATGGGCTTTAATACTGTTTTAGAATTGCAGCATTCTAGCGAAGTTCCAGAGGTGTTTAGGGCTGGGATGAACAAGCATGACTCAGGCATGTCCTCCATGCAGGACACGTGAAAAATAACGGGATTTCGAACTAGGACGGAAGTGTATGCATAAATCGGGATGTAAATCCAAGATGGGGAGATGGATAAACAGAGAAACCAAACAGAGAAAGCTGAAATCATATACAGTTATGCCACATCCTAGTAACGAGCAGAGTAAGCCATCCTATTGTCCAGCTTAAAACAAGCACACGGCGAGACCGTTCACGCTGAGCATGGGGCGGGGGAAACTCATTTCAGCTCCGTGACATTCTCTTTAAAACTGGCTCTCCCGAGCAAGCGGAGGATGCGCGGCCGCCGCCTCGGCTTCCACTGCCGCGGGGTGGGGTGCAGGGGCGGGCCAGCTGGCCGGAGCCGGGCCGAGCGCCGTCCGTGAGCCGCGCAGCGCCCTGGGCCGCCCCCGCGGGCCCCGCTGCCTGCCACCCACTTAACCCGCCGGAGCCCGTCCAGCGCCTGACGCGCGCGGCTCGGCTGGGACTTCGGCGCTAACTTCTCTCGCCGCCGCCGCCGCCGCCGCTCCTCTTTGCACAGCCCGGAGCAACGCTCGGCTTGCCGCCTTTGACAGCTTTCAAGCAAGCCCACCGGGGGCTGGATAATATTGATACAAACTCTATTTTCTTTCATTTTCTTGTTTTCCCCTCGCCTAATAGGCCAGCCTGGCCTCTTGACCCCGGTCACCTGATCGCGATCACATGCGCCCGGGCGCCGCGCTCTCGCCCGCGGTCTCCATCCCCCTCCCGGGCCGCCGCCGCCTCCGCGCTCGGCGGGGCCATGCAGCGGCTCGCCGCTAGGCGGGCGGGCCGGCGTATTTGCCGGGCTGCCGCGAAGGGCAGGGGATCGATCCGAAACGGCGCTTTAAAGGCTCATCAATCTTAATCTAGGTCGCTCAAGTAATTATGCGCGATTCTCTCGTGCGATTACAAGTGGATTTGGGTTTCGATTCCCTAGGCTCCTCTCCTTTGTGTTTGATGGCAAGAGGATCTCTCCAGACAGTGGCTCCCTGGCCGACGCCGACGCTTCTCCCCGCCCCGTCCCTCTCCCCGTCTCTTTAACCCTTCCTCGCCGCCCGTCTCTCCCAGCGCATTAGCTTTACAGGCCTCCATGCTAAAATAAAAGGGTGTTAAAGATGATGCAGTTCGAGAACCGCTTGATAGTCTATCATTATAAGAAGGCGTTTAGTGGGCCTCGCTCGTTCCCAGAAGGAAGATCAGGTAGTTAACCCAATTACCTCCCAGTTTCCAGCTTGTTATATGGACAAAATAAAAATGAAGCGGCTGGTAGTTCATGGTCAGAAGGCCAAAGACTATAACAAGGAATCTTTTTCAAGAGGCTACCTAAATCTGTTGTGTTTGTGAAGCGTGGGCGCGCCAGAGGAAACAAACAATGAATGACAATGATCAGCGGGGGTTTAATTTTCTTTTTAACTGCTCCTGCAAGTAAGTATATTAGGGAGATTTCTAGGCTTGCAAGTACCTGCAAGACTTTCAGGAGATTTGAACAACTTGTGAAACCTGAACTAGGCAAGCCTGCTCCTAGTAAAACAAGAGTTCTAAAGAATCGCACGATGTTTCCATTAACATTTGGAGGAGGGAGGAGAAAGGAGGTGCCTATACGGCTTAGGAACGTCACCATTCCTGATGATTTTATTGCGGAGAGCCTTGTAAGTAAGCCTCGATATTATCCAGCAATCTGTCAGAGGCTGAAAACAGGGTAGCTGCCGAGGATCCTGTGCTGGGGATGCGCAGGGGTGTCGGAGAACGCCTCCCTTTCGCCTGCAGAGGGGCAGAAACGTCCGGAACCCTGCCTCCGCCCAGCTTGAGGAGGGAGGCTCAGAAGGCAGCGGCCGCGCCCCCAAAAGAGACTGGTGTTGCAAGCAGCAGCTTCCCCCCGCGATGCTCACCTGCCCTCTCCCCTCTGGGATGTGCAGGAGAGGACGGCTCCCAGCAGGGCTGGCTCACGCTTGGAGAGAAAGGAGGTGGCTCTGCCAGAAGTGGCTGGAACTCTACCTCCTCGCTCCTCCCTTCTTTGGATGGCATGGGAAGGGAAGGAAAACGGGGCTCCAGGAGCCGCCCGCAAGGAAAGGGCGAGAGGGGCGCCGCCGCCGCCTGCAGCGACAGCCATCGTCTCAGTCCGATGGCCCACCTCCTGCGGGCAGGAAGACAGGCCAAGCTCCCTCGCTTGTCCTGCGTGGTGCGGGCGAGGCAGTGCGTGCGGGCCTGCAGGGGCGTCTCCTAGGGGGAGAGGGGTTGTGGGCCCTGTAGCACGGATGGTGTGGCCTGCAGCGCGCAGTGCCAGCTCTCCTCCTTCCCGCAGGATGCGCCTGGGAAAGGAGAAGGCTCCTGCAGGGAGGGCCGCCTCCTCTTTCCGCTGTTCCTCCGTTGCAGTCCAGGCCGGTAGGAAGGAGGGCTGAGGCCAGCCAAACTATCCTGGAGAGGAGCAGGAGCAGGAGCAGGAGGCAGTGGCAGGGGCTTCCTCCGCTCGGGTGGGGTGCCAGTAACGCCTCCCCTGCTGAGAGTGCAGGCTGCCGGGCGGCCGGCTTCTCCTCAGAAAGCCCCTCTCTGGGCAGCACAGGAGGAAGGGTTGTGCCCGCCGGGCCCAGTCCCCGCCACCATGCCACCCAGAGGAAGATCGTGGGTGAGACAGCTGGGGTGGCAGCTGCCGCATCCTTTCCCCAGGCAGTACAGTGGGAAGGATTTGGCTCGCTGAGGGAGAGACCTGCAGGTTAAGATGCGCACTGCCCGTAACCCGGGACTGGCTCTGATTCTTTCTCCGTCCGTCCGTCTGTCTGCCTCTTCGTCAAAGGCTCTGAACTTCCCCCTCCCCGCAGCATCTTTGCAAATGCACATTCAGACTTAATAGTGTGTCATTTTTATACTCGTCCTTTGAAAATCTCCAATTACAACTCCCAATACCACGGCACATTTAAGGAGCACTGCGTCTTTTTGTTATAGCCTTCAGGGAGCAAACCAGCCACAGCGAGAATACGAAATTAATCCACTACAGCAATAGAGCGATGGGGATTATAGTTTAATCCCCTTTGGGATAGGCGCTGGATTGTAAGGATCCGATGTTAAAATGTTTACACGAGGCATAAATCAAAACAGCGCAGGCTTTCCCTCAGACCCCGGGGTAGGGGAGCAGCCTCGGCTCCGCTTCTCGACGGCCGCCGAAACAAAAGCGCCGCGCACCTGACACGCAAAGCAGCGTGCGGGAGGGACCCCGAGAGCAGGTCCGCGCTGCCGATGGCCGCGAGCGCAGAAAAGGAAAGGCCGCCGCCGCTACAGAACGGACGGATCCAACAGAGCACCTCCTCGCCTGCGCAGGCTTGCGTGCAGCGCCGGGACCCGGCAGCCACACTGCGCTTAGACCGGGACCCGCGGAATGCGCCCGGCTCAAGCGGCGCCAAGCCGCCCAGCCCCACCTGCGCCCGCCCCGCTGCTCCAGAGAACAGCCCGCTTTGTGGTCCCTCGGCTGCCTTCAGAACAAAGGGGAGGGCGGCCAGCAGCGGCTCGCGGCACTTTGGCTTCCGAGCGGGACGCCCTCTTCGGCGTCCCCGCACCCTCGGAAGCAGAGCATCGCGACGGCCTGCCCTGCGCTGCCCTGCCTCGCCTCGCCTCAGAGCCAGCATCTCGCCCCCGCCCTCAATAAGGGAAAAGAAAGGAAAAACGAGGTTCCAATAGGCCGTCCACCTAACCGTGTGACCTCTGAGGAACACGTGCCCTGCATTGCAACGGAGGTGAAGGCTTGAAACAATAAAAGTAGCAGGGCTGTGATCTTACAGGGGAGGAAACGGTGCAGAACGTGAAGGAAACGCATCATGTACTTGGTTTGGCTTCTTTGCAGAGCTATAAGTGAAGGTCGGTCGATGCAGATTAATTTTTATATCCCGGATGCGTTAAGAGCAAAAACCCTGGGAGAAACGCTTTTAGGCGAGCCGCTTGAATACGCCAGTAGCATTTCGATGTAGACAGTAGCCCGAGGCTGCAAATGGGGCGGAAGTCCCACTGAACTCGTTGGGAATTACTCTGCAGAAAACCAAGATCGCACAGGGCTGAACAGCAAATACGATCAAGAAACGCCCGCTGGCGTTTTAGGTCTAGTGCCTGGTCCTTCAAAATACATTCCAACTTACAACCTTTGAACAGTTTTAAAATTTAAGCACCTGGGATACACACGCGGGTTCGAAAGAGGGCTGGTGGCTCAGCTGAAGAAGATATGGCCGCAGATGTACACACCTTTGCTATGTTAACCCAAGTCACTAGCATGAAAGACCAAAGACCTTCCTCTGGATAAATTCTGTCAGTAGGATGTGCCGCAACATTTAAACAGATGTGGATCTGAGGTGCAGTGGCTTGAGTCCCACCAAAACCAGATGGGCACACAGATTACACAGAAGCACTGTTAGGTTACTGCTTCTTCCTGTTAGACTATTAACACAGTTTCATGTAGCTTCTAGAAAAGTGCTAATTTTGGTGGAAGTATTTAGACCATAGATTAGCTTATAAAGCAATTCAATTGAAATAGGGGATCTCTTGGTGCTATTACAGTTAAACTCTCTAGACAGCTTTCAGTGCTTCACACTTCTGAATCCACCACTAAGGTTTGCTTTAAAAATTTGCAAAGTTATGTCCCATTACGGTGCCAAATGAAAGAATAAATAGGTAAGTAGACCCTTTTTAAAAATAAAATTTAAATGATTGTGGCACATTTTGTTACCGTGGCAGTAACAACACCGACAAAAAGATATGATACTCAATGGAGATGTTTTCAAAACATTTTCCCAAAGTATTAATGATCACAATATATGCTCAGGTATGTATCCATCTATCCATGCATCCAAAAGCCACTTTGTCTGAAATAATACATCTCCCCAATTACTATACAATAGAGATTGAAAATAATTGTTAAACATGACACAATGCAACACAATACAAGTTAAGGTACTTCTCCTCAAACAACACATTATCCCTGTATGGTCCTTTTTCAGATGAGATACCTACTGAAGCTATGTTCCAGATTACTCCAAGTGCACTGAAGCAGTAGAATTTGCTTCTAAATAAATGTCTAAGATTATGGTGCTGCTTGATCAGAAATAACTTCTAAGTCATTTTGAAAATGTATATCCATATTCAGGAAGATTATTTACTTCTAGTGTCATAAAGTGGCAATAATTAGAAAGGCATGAGAATGCAAAGTTGGTGTCAATGACTATTTACAAGAGCTGTACAGTATTTTTTTCTACAAGATGTAGGAACATGGAACATAGTCAATCCACATAAGTGCAGAACTCGCATAGAGAAGAGTGCTGTAGGCTCAAAGCCTTACTTGACCCCTCCTCTTCACAATGTCTCCCTTATCTCCATCCAGCTCACCTCTTCTTACTACAAACTGCTCATGTGCTGAAACGTAACTTACACTGGGATAAAAGGGAAGGCTGGATGGGATGAGGAAGCAATGCAAGATCTACAGGTTCTCCCAACATCTTTGTACTTCTGGTGCATGTGTAGATGGGGCAGGAAACAGGGCTCTGTTGATCTTACGGGATGGCACAATACTTGGATTGACCCAAGCATTTTTTATATGTTTACTACTCTACCTAATCTTAAAGTATACTTGGGAGAATTTCTTGGAATTATGTCATATTTATATGAAATGAGGAAAGTGAGATTATAATCTCCCAATTCAGCTAATAAAGCTATGGCTAATTTACAAAACAATGGAGGAATGCATCATACAGCTATAATCCATAAACTATTTAGTGATCTTGAACTATCTCCTTGCTATATCAATCCACAATATTTAAAGAAATACCAATCAATGAAAAGAAGTAACAACAGCTAACCTGTAGGCTGTAAAGTTAAACACACACACACCCCTCTCTCAGCTTTTACAGAAATTCTAAGAACATAACACAAATCTCAAATTTTTATCCTTTTTCTTTTTTATGTGCAAAATGGAATGTGATTTAAACCATTAAAATTCAGGTTTTCAAAAACTATTTTCAAATCATCTTTGGAAAAAACATCTCTAAACTCTTCTAGTTCTTATCAGGTGGACCATAACTCAAAATAATGCACTTATATAAAGTAAACTGTTTCAAGACAAATATGATAAGCAAGCTATGCAATAAAATATTTTTATAAAAGTACAAAAATATTATTTAACACTGTATGGCAACATCTGCCATATGGCACGTTCATAGCACAACTCTAGTTTCAAGGATAACTTGCAAATAAATTCAGGAACAAGTTCTTTTCTATATGTTAACTGAGAAAACATTTTATCTGTGTATATATTTATATTTCTGAAGAAGCTAAAAATAATTTTGGTATATACACTGCAAGGCATCTACTGAGCTGTCCTTGCTTTAGCTGATTTTGCTTCCTAGCCTGTCCCTACAGAAAACCTATACAATGATTTGACTATTAATCAAATGAAACCATTCTGAATGCCAAGCTAACCATAGTTTTGCACCATGACACTGTAAAAGATGGGTGTTCTTGCTTTCTAGTGTAGATAAAGTTGAAACAAAGCTTTTGAACTGTGCTAAAAACTAACAGTTCACATAGATTTAACATGGCTGTGGAGGAAGTTAAAAGCTGCTCTCATCTGATGCCAGGTGTTCATGTATCAGCAATGGTCAAGGCAACTTTTAATCATCTGCATCTGGCACTGAGGTTGTATCCATTTTAGATACTGGATTTAACATTAGTTCCCAAGTTTGTTCTTTTGTCCTGTCAGCATTTTACTATGACTATGTTTTCCACAAAGCCACCGGATGTTTAATAAAAACATGCTCAAAAAAAATTCAGTAAGTGAGGATAGATGAGTTAAGGCTTAGTCAGAAAAAAGCACATTGCTTGTCAATCAAAATTTCCTCTGTGCACACATCTTACACTCAGAGCATCGTACAGGACTGTAGATGAACTGAAGTGCTTTTGTCATTTGAATAAGCCCTAAACAAACTGGTGTACTGGAAAGCTGATTGATACAAAGGTTGCAAGCCTGTACTTGTCTTCCTGGGAGTCATTCAATGAAGCAGAAGAGTGAGAAATTCAGTCAGAATGGAAGTACCACTTCACAAAAGAGTGCTTAGTCAAAACTATGGAATTCTGCAAGTTGCCCACTGGAATGGCTTTAAACAGGGACTGGACAAATTCATGAAAGATTAAGGTTATCAATGATTTCTAGTTGTGATGGTTGCAATAAGGGTATCAATGAGGATACAGCTGTATATACATGATTAGTCCCATCCAGTATGGATCTTATGTCTTACATAGAAAAATAGAAAACTTTTAAAATAGTAATAGATATTTAAATTGTATGATCTTATTAGCCTTTTAAGTACTTACATAATTAGACAGAAAATGGTCACCCACTTCCTGCTTTGCTTGCTCTTTCCCATCTGCCTCCAGAACACAGAACTACAGCTGCAGTTCCATTCTGCCTTCTAGGGAGCTGGAATGCAGTCCATCTCTCACTCTCTTTTCTCTCCTAAGGAAGAACTCATATATAACCTTCCATCACCCCCACCCCTGCCTTGCTCTGGCAACCCAGCAGTATACTTACAATTTTTCCAGCTTAAATATTTTGTCTTAACTAGGATATATTTTGGTGCTGATATAGCAGAAGCAGGCAGGGCAGACCAGCATTGCATGGTTATCTGGATAGTAGGCAACAAGGTGGTGATGACAAGTGCTCTACACAACTCCAGTTAGCATCTGTCCATTAGGATGGCATGTATGAAAAATAAGGCTTTCTTGGCACTGGTCCCAACACTGTGGAAATTCCTTCCTACTGACATGTGCCTAGTTGCTTCTGCTGTATAGATGTTTAGGTGAGCAATAAAACAAGGAAAGGAAGGGAAGGGAAAGGAAAGGAGGCCATCAGTTGAATTTGTTTCTTGTTTGTGTGTTCCAAGTTTTCTGGACGCCTACTACTCTGGTGGTGATGTCTTGTATTTGACTGTATTCTTGCCCAGAAAGGAGGCTAAAATATTACTAGCATTATGCTGCTACTGCCATCATCACTACCACCATCACCAAATGAAGGCATTATAACTGAGCCGCTTGCATAGGAAAAGAGGATGGTGGGACTTGTAAGCATTCTCCTTTTTTAAAAATGCCAACTAAAACATTTCAGGTGGCAGGACTGAGAAAACTTCTGCCTGAGTCCTTGGAGAATCACTGTTAGAGTAGATGGCACTGAGTCAAATAGGCCAAAGATACGATTCAGTGTAAGGATACTTCACATATTTCCCTATATAGTTTTATAGTTTACTTTGGTAAATTTTTCTGTATTTCCTATAAAATCCACATCCCGGATCTGTTTTTTTACAACTAAATATTGTAAACGTACTTTGCTTATCGAACTTATTAAAGATGTTAATTATTATTTAGTAAATATTCAAACAGAAAGGTTTCTGCTTGAAATATCTTACTGTCTTCACACACTATCAGTAAATTGCATTTCACACAATGAGCACACTTTTATAATGGAAAATATAACTTCAGCACTTGCATGTTAGTACAATTATTATTTAGAAAAATTAATGAAAATCATGTATAAAATGATTTTGAAGACAAACAATATAGAAGAGTTAATAATGATCAATGTACTACAGTTCACTATAGTTGTACACATGTAGATGCTGCTGATTCATAGTTTTAGATATCAAAAATTATTGAGTACTCTCAATGATTTATCAATATGCAACTTGCCTCTTGAAATGAACAGTCTGGGAAGAAATTTAGGAGCTAAAATTGAAACAGAAAATTGCAAAATATTTATAATTACACCATAGGTCAGTGAAATACATAGTTTTCTTTTAAAATTGATCCAGCTTCATTAGCTTACTAGGCTATTGCTGCTGCTAAAATCTTAACTTTATTCATCAGATTTTAAAGACCAATTAAATGTAATAAAATTATCTGTGACTGAACTGTAACTTACAAGTAAATACAAATATTCTTATATACTTTATCTGTACTTCAAAAGTAGCTGAACTATGCACTTTGGAAGTGACCAGAAGCCCATCCTGTTCATTAGCCCTAGAAGTTTGGCCTTTCCTATTCCCTGTGCCAGATGAAAAGTAGCAATTCCAAGGCACCACCAACTGAGTGGAGTTTTGCAGTAGGTTGCCCCAAGTCAATTGCCCCAGAGGACACGGCTTAAGACAGTGTTACTGACAGAAAGAGCATTCATCACATCAAGAAGTGCTGGGTAAGAGAATGGAAGGTAGCAAGTGCTTGGAGAAACGGTAGGTAAAAGTGAGATGGGCATTTCTAGCAATGCAGATGGGAGAAAATGCAGAGAAGAGAAGCAGGAGTGAAGGGCTGTGGGAGGCTGTGTGTTTAGTGGTTGGAATATCAAGATGTTTGCACTGAGGTCTTAGGAACCTTGCTGGTGTGGTGGTGATGGTGGCTGTCCTTGTTACACTGCATGTATATCCCACCTTTTTCCTTTTGTGAGGGACCCAAGTGGCCTACATGTTCCATTTTATCCTCACAATAACATTCCTGTGAGGTAGGTTAGGTGGAAAGTGGGTGACTGGCCCAAAGTCACCCAGTGAGCTTAGTGGCTGAGTGGGGATTAGAAGCCAGATCTCCTGATTCCTCAGTTCAGCACTTGCAGCACCATACCACACACTGACTCTGCAGCAGACCTGGGCTGCTGCTGTTTTAATTGAAATAGGACTGACATTTCAATGTGATACAGCATTGAGGGTATAATTTTAGGTCAAGGCAGCTCTGGTACCTTTAAACTAAAGAATGATCTGTTGGGAAATGAAATCTAATATATGAAAAATCTTTGTTATAAAGACTACCTTATTCTGTATTGCTGTATACATGCAATTTTCATTGAAATGAGGACAAACATATATTTCTTAACAAATATGTGTGTAAATTACCACCAATAGTTGCAATGCATTCCATTTGATGTTTAACCCTAGTACAAATTTCACAAGTGATAAAATTACATAGTTTTTCTGAACTGACGAGTTCTGCATGCAGCTAGCATTTACTGGTTTGAGTACTAGAAATAATTAATTAGTAAATCTTGCAAGGTATACTAGTATTCTGATTCCCTAAACATTTTATCAACATGTTTTACTCCAACTGCATTATGATATAAGTATTTACTGTATTAATTGGTGTGCCTACCTTTCCTCATATTTTGCTGGCTCTAGGCTAGATTTGTCTCTTAATGATATGTCCAGAAATTTTAATGTATTCACTGATGAAGCAATACCTGATTTATTGCTTATGTCTTGAATAGGAAGTTTATTTATAAACCTATTGTGGTATTTTATTTCTTAATATTTCATATTGCTGCCTTTTTATATTTTACTTGTTATCATCATATTTTTTTCTGCAAGATGATGTTGTTTTCCATGTTGGGTGTCCTTATGGAGGGAAAAGCAGGCTACAAGCAAATGATGTTGAAGCAAGTATGTTACAATGCAGGTGATCTGCTAAATGTCTCTGAAGGAAATTCCTTTAGAAGTTTCCTTCCTCTCTGAAGTTTCCTTTAGATTTCTAACAACTGCCAAGTATCTTCAGTTTCCATTCAGCTGTGAACTCAGCTTGAAGACGTAATTTGCTTCTTATTGATTATACCATCCTTTTCTAACCTAGTGCCCTACAGATGTTTTGGACTACAGTTTTCCTTAACCTGGTGTGTTGTGATGTTTAAGAGTGTGGGGCTGGGACTCAGGCGATCCAGGTTCTAGTCCCTCCTCAACCATAGAGCCACTGGGTGACTTTGGGCCAGTCAGAGGCACTTAGCCCAACCTACCTCATGGGGTTGTTGTTGTGGGGATAAGATCAAGAACAGGAGGAGGAGAATGATGTAAGTTCTTTGAGTTCTTTAAAACGGAAAAAGAAAAAGGGAGGATATAAAACTAATAAATATATCTAATAAATAAATAAATAAATAAATAAATAATCAATGGCCATACTGGCCAGGCCAGATGAGACTTCGTTAAAAAAAAAAACAGTTGGAAGGCACAGGACTGGAGAAGACTGGGATATACAATAGCTTCCAATTTAGGTTTTCAGAAGATAATCAGTATGTGGTAAGCACGAATTCAAAAACAAAGGACTTTAAATAGTCTCACTGCAGTGGTTTGATGGACCAATCACATTTTCTGCAATCTGGCATGCTAGAGATTACTTGGACAGTAATATCCAAGAATTGCATTGATTTACATGTAGCAACTGTAATATGCACAGTATTATTAACATGGAAACCAAGGGCATGGTTCTAGGTGCTCACAGAGGCAACACAGATAGATATGGGCATCTGATGATACAAGGAGAAGGAGGAAGTAGAGAATGGACCAGCCAGCTGAAAATGTTTGGTTAGCTACAAATGGTTTTACAGGTAACCTAGTGAGAAACTATCATGCTAGGGAAAGTTGAAGGCAGAAAAAGAAAAGGAAGATCCAATAAGAGATGGAATGAATCCATAAAGGAAGCCACAACCTTGAACTTGGA
The DNA here is from genome assembly GCF_004798865.1 of Varanus komodoensis. Lineage (NCBI taxonomy): Eukaryota > Metazoa > Chordata > Lepidosauria > Squamata > Varanidae > Varanus > Varanus komodoensis. Next base: position 42,675,815 of record NW_025335941.1, read on the forward strand.
AGAGATGAATGGGGTTGTTGTGCACAGGACATTTTGGAGGGCTTTCATTCATAGGATCTACATTAGTCAAAGATTATTTGATGCACATAACAACAACAGTGAGTAACAGGAAATCTGATTCCTTTTTATAGCCACATTCCTGTATTCAGATAATAGTTCTAATTACAATTCTTGCAAAATTAAACTTCATGCAAAGCAAGTAATTTATTCATTTATTTATTCATTCATTCAGATTGCATAAAATTGTGGGTGAATATAAATATCTTTTAGATACAATATAAATACCCTTAAAAGGTGCTCCTTTTAGTCAAGTGGACAATATTTTGAAAACAGTTTCAAAAATGAAATATCCACATAAGTTTTTGCTTTAAATATTCTGATTTTAATATTTAAAATGTAAGTGGTCAGGCTGGTTTCCCTCTTCTCTATCATACTGTTGTTGTTTTTTAAGTAAAATCATTTATGTCTATTACTAGCAATATTTCCCTACAACGTGGAGCATTCCTTTTGTGCTAGGTGTCAGTATAATGCAATAGATGGTAAGATGGATTTAAGGCATTCTGATATTATATTCATATACCACCCAAAAGCTGAAGCTTCCTGTGCAGTTTACAGTCTCAGACCAACTGATCTTTTATACAGTGGCTATGAAGATAGATTTGATCAGAACTGTGGATAATTTTGTATAGCATAAAATTTTGCAAATGACAATGAATGCTAATATAAGAGCCAGATGGTATAATTCATAAAAATAGCTTAGTTTTTATCAATTTATTTACATTGCTAATAATAAAAATAAGGTTTTTACCTGCAAGATTGTCAATCTCCTTCTCCTGGAGCAGGCTGACAGCATCATCATCTCCTTCTAGCATAAGCTCTGTCTCAGCATTCTGATTGACTACAGCTTGACTTCGGAAGGTTTTCTTTGACTTTACTACATCTTCTTCAGTGCCTGTAGAAAAGGTTTAAAAAATTAGTAAAAAATCCATTTGACCTCTGGGTCACTCTTAATGTTCAGTACATGTTCTTTAATATGGTAGGAATGAAGTCAATCAATGAGCAAAAATATATCTCAAATCAGGCCTTCAAAAACTTTTTAGGTATAGGAATACATGCTTTTAAAGAACAAAAGGTATTCTAGGGGTATTATGAAAACACAGACATAAACCTCAGATTAGAAGGCTGAGATCTAACCTGCTTTATTACCCTGTCACATTGCTGGCATTTATCCTGTTCCTACAATCTGACAATAAATTTGCAGAAAAAATATACTATAGTAGACACTTATCTGGCAAATGCAGCAATTAACAATTTAGATCAATCTTTCTGAAATCATGTTTGTTTTACAATATTAAACATACATTTATCTTAAAGAAATATATAATTATGCTGCTTTAGTATGACTGAAGCTCTTTAGCTTGGCTGTTCTTTAAATTTATCACTCGGTTGGGTATACCTCAGTATGCCATAACATACTGAGCATTTATCTAAATGAAAGTGTAGGAGACCGAAAGTTGCCCTTCAATCACTGTATCCTTTATGAATTAGAGTTCCATTTATCAAAATTACAGAAGAAGAGGTAATGTCTCATAGGGCTGTCTCATTACAAGGCTTATAAACACTGTCCTTACAAAGAAGTGGTTTAACACCTAACAAATCAAAAATTGATTGGGAATAGAATTTATTTGAGATCATCTATCTTCAGAAGACATGCTGTACTGAGTGCACTTTTTGGCCTCACTACCATTCATCAGCAAATTAACAAGCAAGTTCTGCAGACCACCAGATCTCTTTGGAGTTTATACTACCAAGTATGTTAAAAACAGATCTGTCACAGATGTTCTAATTGCATGTATTTTAGAAATTATCTGAAAATAAAACACAAAAGCTGACAATTTCCAGATTAGCTAGAATTCCATAGGAACAATATAAATATATATTTGGCACTAAGATAATCATAGTGTTAGAAATTCTAACAGGATAAAACATTGTAAGTGTTACTAACATTTTAATAACTTACTATTAAGAGTAAAAAAGAAGGTAATTACAGATTCTTTGGTTTATAATTATTCTCAGCTATTGTGATAAAGATGAACACTGAAACATCAGGAAAAAAAGGAGAGAGAGAGAGAGAGAGAGAGAGAGAGAGAGAGAGAGAGAGAGAGATCTCACACAACTCTAAATATGTATAGTTCTATTGCTAGTACCTTATGAAAGATATTCATACAGATATTCCCCTCTTGCTATCATGGATTTCACTAGTGCTATAAGGCTTTTATGCTTCACAACGTTTTGTAAAATATGGGCTGGTAGCCAAAGTAGTATCAACTTAATAGCATATTCAGTGGGATCTCTGACCCTCCCACATGGCTTATTGCAAACTGTTTTGAAAGTGATCTTAACTACAAAAGCCAGTTGTAGGAAGGTATGTAAGGTATTGTTTGAAGAATGCAAGCCCAGTAGGCATGTGGAGCTAGTTGTATCATTCCTTGGATGCTAGCCATGGGCTGCAAGCCAGACAGGTACCCAGTGTACACAGAAGTGACTGAATTAACACATGCAAGAGTTTTGTTTAGGTTCTGTGTCCCATGAGCCCTCAAAACTGCTTTTTAGATGGGAAACACAGTTTAATCAGGCTGCCTATAACAAGTCAAAAACCTGGAAGGCCATAGGCATCCCATGAAGGGTAGAGGTGGAGGTCTCTGCACTTCTCCTGTCCAGTTTAACACTTAGTCATAGGTTTAAGTGATTTAAGTGAAGTGCTACCAGGACCTGCATATGCTGCTGAGCTTTTCCCTTCCCCTTCCCACTGCCTGTTGACCCCAGAAGAGGTTGTTTTTGCAAGATGGGAGTGGCAATCTGCATGGCACGTCCTGTGCTGGTTGTGAAGGGAGAAGTGAAGAGAGAGGTCAAGTGCTCTCATTTCACTGGCGCAAGCTTCTGACACCAGAGCGGGGCTCCAAGTAACAGATTCTGTCTAGCAGCAACAGGATTTCTCTCTAAGTAGATTACAGAAAAAGGTATTTAGAGGTTGTGTGCAGGGAGAGTGTTTGTAAGTGGGGAAGAAGGCAGAAGGGATGCAGGAGAAGGCTGGGGGAACATCAGGAGCTGTTCCAGTTGGACTTCCAGGAGATGAGAAGGAAGACAGGGCCATTCTACTTGCCCTGCTCAATCCTGCTTTCCATTTTTCTGCAGTGATGTGTTCAAGTCCTTTACTCCAAGTCTCAAGTCTTTACTTTCAAGTCCAAGTTGAGTCTCAAGTCATTGCAAGACATTTTTGAGTCAAGTCTCAAGTCTCTTCTTAAGAGCTAACTCTAACAGAAATAAGGGAGCTGGCATGTGTAGGGGTGGGGAGTTGTTCATTCCTCCCTGAAAATGCATGGGAACAAAGCAGAAGCAGCAGGCAGGAGAAGTGCTATTGCACTTCCTGCCAAGAATAGCACAGTGAGCCAAGAAGAACTGAAGCCTTCTCCCTACATTGCAACCCCCTGCCCCTGCCCTCGTGTCCCTCACTCCCACTGCCTCCCTATGCCAAAAAGAAGAGCTGAAGTCTTGCCTTGCCTCCCCCCATCACAACCCCTTCCCTGCCCCCACCGCCTTGAAACTCCCTCCTCACTGAGTCAAGTCTGAGTTGAGTTGCTAACGTGAGGTGAGTTGAACCTGGGAGCTAGTCACTTGGCAGGAGTCCCCGATGCTGGTTTTCTGTGTCCATCCCCTTTTCCTTGTGTGTTCTGTATTTTCAGATTGTAAGCCTGTGGACAAAACCCGTACAGTGTTGGGGATTGGGGGAAGGGAAGGCTTCAGTTCTTCTTTTTGTTAGGAGAGAGGTGGTGGGAGGGAAGGAGGGACAAGGGGGTTGGGTGGGGGGAGGGAGAGACTCCAGGAGAGACTTGAGACTTAATTCACAAAATTTTGCAATGACTTGAGACTTGACTTGGATTTGAAGGTAAAGACTTGAGACTGGACTCAAGACTTGTAATAAAGGACTTGAACGTATCATTGGTATTTTAGGAATTGAGTGTAAGCCACTTTGGGAACATTTTTGTGGCCGAGGAAAGCAATAAAAGCGCTATAATGAACGAACAAACAAACGAATGAATCTGAAAAATGAGCTGTGCCTCTCAAAAAGTTATATCATGGATGACATGGAATAATTAAGCAATCCTATGAATTCAAAACCTTTTTATTTAATCGCTATTTTAAAAATTAGTATTTTAATCGTTCTGAACAGTTGCTTTGATTTTGACCTTAATGTAAATTTTTATTGTATTATATTATTTATATATGTGGTTTTATTGTATTTCGATTTTAAGGATTGTGAGCTGTCTTGAGATGCAAGGCATAAGGGACAGCATAGAAAAGTTTTAAATAAATAAATATAGAAATGTTATATTTCTAATTATACCAATTTAAAATATTGCAAGGGAACATTTTTGTACAGGTTTAGTAAAAAAAAAAACCCCTCCCATTACTTCCAGGATTCTATAACCAGCATGGCTATTTTTGTTGCAACAAACTAATATGGCTACTTATCTGTGTGTTGATATAATAAATACAATCACTCTTTAACCAGTCTTCTTTTAAGTAGGAAGATGCACCAAAAATGAGCCAAATGGTAACCAGTTAGACTTTTTAAAGTATTCAGCATTAGTATTAAAAAAGAAACCAGCTTTGAGTTTGATGCCTTATGATTTCTTCCCAAAGTTTTATAATGTTATTATAACATAATATATAGAAATGTTATTGAAGTTACTGAAATTTACTTCTAGGCTGCTGGTGTCATCTTGATCCATGTTCAGTAAAGTACTTAAACATATGCATTTAAATGTGCCTGATACCCTATATGTATATGACTCAGTGTGCCCCTGGCTATATTACAGTGGTGATGGCATTCTTCAGTGAATTATTTACTTATATACTATCCAACAGCCAAAGCTATTTCAGCTATAAGCCAAGCAATTAATCAAACAGGGATTTGTCTAAGTCTTTTTTTTAGAAGCCAGACCCTCTGATACTTGTAAGAAAAAGGAGAAAAGTACACTAAAATTGATTTTTACTTTGTCTTTGGTATAGCTAAATGATTGCAGATGCAGGTTCATTGTATTTTATTCTAGCCTGAAAATTTTGACTTGTATACCTATATTTAGGACCTTATGTGAAGACACTGAAGTTTCCTGTTTGAAATCTGAGCTGGACAGAAATTCACAAATCACTTTCTCTGCTGTAGTCACAAAGAAGTCTATTGGTCTAGTGCTAGACTTTCTATAAAATAAAGAGGTTGTCATTGAAGACTAACATGAAACCCATCAAAAAGAGGTATCACTAGATGACCTATTGCTTACAGAAACAGGATTTTTATCCTCTCAAAAAGTCTCTCTTTTTAAAAATGTTAGTTCATACTCTAAATTGTTACAATGTTTTTCTAAGCCCAGTTTGTAGTGGTTATGAGTGTGGAACTGGGACTCAGGCAACCTGGGTTCTGGTGTCTGCTCAGTCACGGAGCCAATGGACAACAAAGCCCATGCATTGCCTTTAAATTAAATACTGACCTTGGGGCAAGAGGAATTACATAACCAGTAATTATTTTGATATGAGCCATAATCTCCTCTCACAACTTTTGGAGTTTTAGACAAGACCTAATGCACAGAGATTGTGCTCCACCCAGGGTCCCTTTCAAGGCAAGGCTGAGTAACCCTGATGTAAATAGCACTGCCAGTTAAGTGACAGACACCAGTTACCAAAGAATGTCCAGGTGGTTTCTGTTATGCTTGACCAGGAAAATCTGAAGAGCACAGTATAGGACCTACTATTAGGATACTATTTTGGGCTTAACGAAAATATGAAAAAGGAGTTGAGGGCAGTTTCTCATGTATGAGAAAAAAGGGCTACCACTTTCAATTTACTCCAGCATTTGAATTAATGCATGTCTATGCATTTATCTATTTGTATCAATTATTTTCAGGCCATTTACTGAGTAGAGAGTGTGAATGCTTCACTGATGTTAGGGCACTATAGTATGCAAATTTATTAAGAAAAAAGGTTGAGCAGGCCCAGACAGCAAGTCTAAATCGGCATAGGATTGTACATTAAAAGTTTGTTTCTCCTCTAAGAAACCCATGTTCATATGCACTTGTGCACATATGTGTGTGTGTGCATGCATGCGAGTGCGCGCGCGCGCACACACACACACACACTCTCTCTCTCTCTCTAATCAATAAATGATCCGAAAGTAAGCCTATTAGCAGATAGGCCAATGTACATATATTCATTATTCCAAATTTCAGATAGGTCAAAGAACTGCAACACGGATGCAGTGGAATAAGGAATACTCTCATTAAAAAGAATAACCTCTCTCTCTCTCTTTCATAAAACATACATGCACGAAAGAAAACAAGCAAGAATCCTGAAACATAAAGACAGAAAGGCTTTTGAATACAGCATGTCAATATTTATTGTGGCAACAGCCATATTTTCCTGTCAAATTTCATTTAAACTTGTAAATTCTCATTTGGATTCTTCAGGTCACAGCTGGTACTAGGTATGCAAGCTAAACTTCAAAGATAACCTGCTGTGTCCATGCTTACAAGAAGTCAGTTCAAGGCTACTTGAATAAATGTGTACTCATAACATGGCTTATTTCAGACATGGGTAGTCTCTGGAAGAGTAAAACCAAAAAACAAAAGCAAAAAACCCTCCAAATCCAAACCAAATACATAACTCAGTTCAAACAAACCACTCAACATCATCACTCATTAACATCCATACAATTTTTAAGGTCACTAATTTCATTTTAAAGATAGAGTAGAAATAAAAGTAAAGTTTGCTTAGAAGCTGTGATACAAGCCAAGGGAGAGTTCTGCTTCTTTCAGAGTTCATTCCACAGCTTACTTCAGTGAATTATAGATAAGGCAATTTATGCAGAGAGTTCTCTTTCATCTTTGAAGAGGACTGGCAGAATGGAAAGTTAACTCATTTTAGTGTTACCTAAATGTACTGACAGGAAATTCTAATGTTTCCAAACATCTGGAAATCAGCTTCATGGGATGGTGATTTCTTTTCTTAAAGAATGCCTTTTCATATACCGTCTTTTACAGCTTTATGTGGCTCCTAAAAGAGTGTCTTGACATAACTAAAGTCTGTCTGCTTCCACAATAAAATGCTGCATTTAATTTAAAAAAATCTTTTACAGAATAAAGATGTTTTTATGAAGTTCAACTCTCCTGGACACTTATATGATGTTGCTTCTTTCTGAAAATAACTAAGCCTATGTTATGTTTAAGGCTAAAGTCTTAAATCCTTGTTTTAGTTAATGTTACTAATGATCTAACACCCAAGAGATAACATATTATCTGAAAAGCATTTACCCTGTTCCTAAGCAGAGTTATTGTTCTTGTGGAAAATCATGAATATTTTAATATTGTAAGGTAAATGCAAAATGAATTCAGCTGGGACCAATTAAAAGGATGCAACCATTTGATAGCAATGTGCTGGCAGGCTTAAATGAGGCCAGCAGGCACCTGGGCCCAGGACCCCCCCACTCCCACCAGAATCAGGGCATGGCAGAGGAGCTGATGGTCTGTTTGTTGCTCAGCACCACAGTACCAGCCTGATCATTGTCTAAGTGGATTGCAGATTATCAGCCCAGGTAAGTCCTTGGTCTGGTGAATTAACAGTCCTATCAGACTTGGCTCATCATTTGAGTGACTTGTCAGCCAGAGTAGTTGCTTTTCAAATTCCTGAGAACTGCCTTCAGTTCAGGTGACCCATTTCCATTCAGAGTAGATGAGGCTAGGCAGGCAAATACATTGATCTCTTCCTATACTGATGGAGAGGTCAGGTTGAGGGATCCCAGTCCTGAATCTGAACTATAGCTATACAGCAAGATTTCTGGATAGTGGGAAAAGGAAAAAGTAACCTCCTCCCAACGTATACCTGTATAGTGAATATGCAGAAGTTATTTTAACCTTATGGCACAGAGTGCCTCTACCCTAAACCACACTCCAGGATATGTTAGCTGGTGGAAACATGAGCAGATGAATTCCTCTTCTCCCCTGCCCCTCTCTCTATTGTGGCACCTCAACATTTTGTATCACGCAGAAACAGGCATTTCTTAAACTATTCTTTTCTGTTCAATTTAGAAACACTCATACTTCTGCAAGCTGGGAAATGGCCCAGGTAGGTAGAAACCACTTATTTACTTCTGGGTGAATTTGTTTTATTTCCAAACTGTTAGGCATTCAGCCACCCAAATTTGCTCTTAGAAGGAATAATACCATAACATTTTAAGGCTAGGTTTGTTTGTTTCTAGTGTACAAAGCCCTAAGAAACTGGGAACGAGGATACTTGACAGATTACCTTCTATCTTATGAATCTCTGATTGAACAACCATGCTTTTTCTTGTTATTAAGCATTTATTGGGGTTCTATTCCTTTTATCTTGTATTGTTCACTGTTCTGGAATTTATTTAGATGTGGACTGGTGTATATATATCTGCTGATCAGTACAAAGACCTGTCTTGTTTGGGATTCTGTTCCCACAGCAGCCACTCAGCTGCCCATGCGAAGTCCAGAAAGGAAGTCATGATCACAATAGCACCCTCTGGCTTCTCTTCCCCAGAAATTGATATTGAGAAACATACGGCTTTTGATAATGGAATAATGTAAAGTCATCATGACTAGCAGCCACTGACAGCCTTATCCTTCATTAAGTTTTCTAATTCCCCCTTTAGAGTCATTCAAACTGGCAGCCACCAGTATAACTTATGCTACTAAAAGCCACAGTTTAAGTTGGGCAAGAATCGCTAACCCCTTGATCTGTATAGCAACTTTGCTACTTAATAGTGAAAATGTTCAAGAACATGCCTTGGAAGTTTTCAGAAATCTCATTTGGCACCCTGTTTAAATGAGCTCTGAAAAAAAAATCAGATTTATATAGCATTCATAGCTGATGAACCATACAGACTTCAGTACATCTCTTATCTCTTTGAATTTGAAAAAATTTGAACATTTTGAAAAAAGAACCCCAAAGAAAACAAGGGAGCATCAAAGGGAGAAAAGTTAGCATTTTCTCCCTTGAAAATGAAATGCATTTATTTAAAGTGCATTTAAATAGGAAGGATTTATTATTCTGCACTTCAAATTGATTCATACTGTATATTTTAAAAAAAAAATATGACCCCAGCCTATCTTTGATTTAGAATATAAAATAAAACTGAAAATTAATTTTGTTGGTTGTGTTCTAAATCTGCCCATAAATAATTTAGTCCAGTAATTTTAAGAAGAATTTAATACTTTGACTATTTTCCTATAAAGATGCTAATTCTTTATTATATTCATTCTCAGAGGTGAGGTACTTAAAGAAATTCTGTACTGTAATGACTTCAACCAGAGCAATGACATCTGACCTTATAAGCTGCATTTGTCAATAAAAATCTCATGTGTGGTATATCCAGATAATTTGCCCCATATTGTACATATCTTTCATTAGTTAACATCATGTCTTAAGTTGCAGACATTCACTAAATATAGCATAGCTGAGTAAATAAGCAGGTGATCAAGTGATCATTTGTGAATTAACGCCCTTATATTACAAAATATTGTGAATGAGAAAATAATAATGAGAAGCAAAACTATATTATTAATAATTATTCTTGGAAACAGTTTACAAAGAACAGTTATAACAGAGTTATTTTCCCAAATAAAACAAATAGCTAGCACTTGGTAGAAAAGGACATCAAGGACACTTGTGAGAAAGAATTGGATCAATATTAACGTGATTTTCATTTCATGCTTCCCCAACTCCAGTAAGCTGACAATATACTCTGATTATGTGAACTGCCTGTGAGTAACACAGAAAAGGTTATTAGAGCAAGAGGTGGAAATGGAATGCACTTTTTATATTGACAGGTTTGCTAATAGAGTGTACTGACTTTCAAAGCCATGCTATGTGTTTTCACAGTTTGATTTTCATAGTGCTCCCTTTCCACTTTCAAATACTAGTCTAAAATTAAATGTTAAAGGAATGGTATTTATGTTTACATCAATAGGGGAAACGTCTTTAAAAAGCTAAAATATGCAACTGAGTTTGTAATGTGACCTTAGCAAATGAGATTGCATCCTAGATGTGTGATAATACAGTAACTTTGGTAAATAAAATTGTTGAGATGTTAAAACATAAATATGGTAAAACTCATTTTAAGATCACGCATAACTCTTACATATGGGATCCCTGTGCCCACTTGTTTGATCAATATACAACAAGCAAAACTATTTCATATTCTGTGCTTTTACATCTTGCACATTCCACACCTTTACATTTTCTGCACTTTTGCACCTCTTATATTTGGTAAGAGGCCTTGCCAAAATATTTTTTTTCCTCTAGCAATTGCATTGTGGACATTTTTGGTTCCTAATACAGCTTCTTTGAAAATAAAGAAATGGTAGAAGGAACCTGGAAAATCGCTGGTAAGTCCAGGGAAACAAGGCAGTTCCATGCAGGGTGTAGTCTGAGCCACCAGTAGTACAATCCAATACATATTTATTTGTTTGATGATTTTAACTCTCAAATAAGTATGTATAGCAGCTATCCCCAACCCAGTGACCTCCAAATGTGCTAGACTTCAGCTCACAGCCAGGATGCGACCTGGAGTGTGGACAGTTGATGAACGCAGACGAATAGGATTAGAACTGAAAACCAGTAAGTTTCTGATTCTGAATTTAAACTGGCAGCCCCAAGTTGAACTGAGTATATGTGATTTTGCCTGCAAAGTAGGTAGCAAACTCAAACTAGTAGAAAAATATACTTCAATCTCTGCCTTTCTGGTTGACCAATAATTACCAGATTATTCACAACACAGAAATGCTGCACCGGATTGTACTTTATGGACATCAAGACAGCAAAACCTTTTCCTGTTCTGGAAGCTAGATGCCTTGGTAGAGGACTCAATGAATTCAATTCTTCTGCTCTTTGCTCTCTCTTTCTTATAACTAGAATGCTTGTATACTCCAGCTATCAGAACAGGAGGCACAACTTTGAAAGAATGAAAAAGAAAATGTCCAAATGTAAAGAGCCTTCAAAGTAATGAAATATTATTTAAAAAGCAGAAAAGACAGCCAATATGGGAAACTTTAATCAGGTGCCCGTGACACTTGCACAAGAGCATTCTTCACAGAAATCCCAACAGTAAATTGACCTTTTGGGACACATTTTCAGTTTGCATTTGTTGCATTTTCCGACACCCACAGTATTTTGTTTAGAAAGTGTGATATCCTCAGAAGAGAAGCACAACCTCAAAGGAAGATACATTGTTTGGACACAGAAAATTAGTAACAAATGTGTGTGTATTTCACAATATGACTATGTAAGTGAAATGCATTTCTGACAACAGTGATTTGGGGTCAAAATGGGGATATGCTGATAATTCAACCTAACCCAGCAGAAAATGAAACACTGGGAAGCCAATGCTCTTTAAGTAAAGCAGAATCGTTTGCATGCCTATTATACATTGCTTCCTCTGAGATCATCACGTTTTAACAGAGGAGAGTTATTTGATGACATCTGGAAGCCCTTTACCACTGCATACACATTTTAAAAGAGCTTGTCACTGTAATATCTAGATTAGTATCTACACAATCTCTGCCCATGAAACGGATGCTGCTCCTTAAAAGTTTCAGAAATATATTGTCATCTTGTACAGAAGTAAAAGCTCAACATAAAATGAAAAAAGAACACTATGTTATGGTCTTTATTATCTTTGCCCTCTTCTTTGTAGATGTGTTACATTCAAATACAATTTTTTACATTTTTATTTTCAAATGTAACTTTTTCCACAAGAAAAGTATATCCTTCATTAAGAAGCGACTCTATAGTAAACACACAAATACAGATGGGAAAGTTTAGGCATTTTAAGAGGACTGATTATCAAAGCAGTCAATGTTTTCCCTCCTTTATCTTGTAATGTTCTTGTCTAAACATTCATAATTCAAGTTGCAAGTCACAAAACTAAAAAGGCATAAGCAACTGATAAGCTGAAATTGAGAAAACTGCAACATTCCATATATGTGCAATGGAAATCCATGTACCCAGCAATTATTTATTTTAGGAAAAGGAACATGTATGGATGGATTTATGCCTATTTACATCCCACCTTTCTCCCCTTGTGGGAAACCCAAGGTGGCTTATGTGATCGTTCCTTCCATTTTATCCATTTAAGCTTGAGTCATTAAATTTTATAGCCAAATGGCTAATTTCAGCTTGTTGTAAGCCGTCCTGAGACGTTGTCGTAAAGGACGGCATATAAATGTTTTAAATAAATAAATAAAAGTATATAAAAGTAATTCCAATTGCCATCCAAAGCACATGCAAACAGTTCTGCAATCTTATTTGATTCCCTGCACCCATACATACAAATCTCATCAGTCTTACAGTTCATGGGACACTCTGCTCTGCATGCTACTAGTATTATGAGGAACAGGACTTTCTCTGTGTGACATCACATCATAAAAGGCTTAGGTGTTACCCAATTTTCATGCTCTGTCATCACCACTGAGATAATTCTTCAAGGCCATGTTTTTGATATCACACATGTAAAAAATATAGATATGTTCTTGATGGCTCCACAACTAGGAAGTGACAGTGTGGTGCAGTGCTTAAGAGAGTGGGGCTGGGACTCAGGTAATCTGTGTTTTAGTCCCCACTCAGCCATGGAGCCAGCTGGGTGACACTGGACCACTCACTGACTCTCAGCCCAACCTACCGCACAGGGTTGCTGTTGTGGAGATAATACTGCTAGCAACAGCAGGAAAATGATGTAAGCCCCCTTGAGTTCTTTGTAAGAAAAAAGGTGAGATATAAATCTGATGAATAAATAAATATGAACCTCCTTTGCCAAAGTACATCCCTGCAGCCATGCCCAATTCACTACACAGCCATAAGAATAATTACCCAGAGTAATTGTTTGGGTCATGGCAAATAAAGATCTCAAATTAATCCAGAGCTTACCCAAGGTCTGCTATTAAAAACTGTAACAGCTTGAGTAATAGACCTAGCCAACCTGAAGGCTATTTCTTGCTCTCAAAGTATGCAACCAGTATTTCCAAGGGAATACGTGAAAATGCTGCAGAATGAAAATACTGCAGGGGGAGGGTGATCCAATGATGGATCACCCAACTGAAGACAAATGGGTGGCAGGTATCTTCTAAATACACCAATGTATGGACCAATATGTTTTCCCTCTTCTCCCCTCACATTAGTTAATCCATTACTTTATTAGTATGGATAAGACATGAGGGCAAAATTAAGAGGAAAAGGAAAGAGGTCCAGTAGTTCACCTATCCTCTGATTTTGCTTCCTCCAGTGGGGTTTCTCCCAATCTCCATAAAATCCACATGTATAAAGCAAATCCATTAGCTTCCATTGGCTATGGGGGTAAACTGGAGAACTGCCATTCCCATATGCTCAGAATTTGTGTGCTTGGGAAAAACGTTCAGGGGTTGGAAGGCTCATATCTGGTTTAGACTTGGTTCCAAGACATGCTTGGTGGAACGCTCAGGCCATTTCCAATGTGACAAGCCATTTATATACATGACTCCCTTGTGGTTCGAGATGATTTTCTAAACTGCTTATAACAATAATAAAATTGTAGAATTAACAAAACCACTAATCTCTGGAGACTGTTAAAATATGTAATAGTGTGCCACCATTTAATGTGGAAAAAATCTTTTAACCTAAGCCTCAAGAATTTTTTTACATGACTTGTTCTACTAATTAGATGCATTTTACAAAGCATAACAATTTCAGAAGTCTGAATAAATCCTTCTCCATTTAGTTTACAGGGCCCCAAGTAACTGGAACAACCTTCACCACATTGTTGTGTTTCAGCTTACTATGTGACATTTGTCACACAACCCCTGGAACCAGTTCAAAAGTGACAGACAGATTTGCCATTCTCAAAATTTCCCTGCTCCTTGATAACTGTGAGCATCATATTGTTACTGTATCTATGCATTCACTATCAATACAGATTTAAGTCTAGATTAGTTAGAAAATGCTCTTTTATTCATCAAGGTCATATTTTCATGGCTGTGCAAGCTTAGATAAATCAGGTATTAAGTAGGCACATCTCCAAGGAACATAGAAATTCTCTCTTCTGCAGACCTCAGCATATCTTGTTATTTATTGCCAAAGAAATGACTGATTAATTTTGTCATCTTTGCTCTGTGTTTTTTGCTCGGTTGAAGCTGCCTGCCCTCGTCTGCAATGCCTGATCAGACCTATTTAAGCTGATGCCTTTGATCGCAGACACAGAGGAGCTTGCTGACTTAGGCTTTGACTAAACATTCTTCTGCTGCAATATTTATGTGCAAACCTCCTAAATGATAACTGACAGTCAATGTAGATAAGAAAGAACTACTAAAATATTTCCTACTATTATATGGATACCCAAAGTAGTATTTATGATACTAACACAGGATGTAAGTTTTAAAACAACCCTCTCAAACAACAACAAAACCTAAACAGTTATTTTTCCTTTCATTTTCCTCTAGAAGATGTTCGAAGGCAGTGAATTGCCTTGCCCCTGAACTCCCTTTAGTTTGGCCAGAAGTCATGAGATTTCTGTGAAGAAATTTTCATTCTTCAAAGTAAGAGTAATATTGCTATTATATAAGAAAGATATAAAATTAGCAAAATAACACTGACGAAAAATCTCTAATGAAAGTTAAGCCCTATGGAAAAAAATGCTGTGCCTCAAGCTCTTTATTAATCACATTCCAGCACCAGAGGCTGAAAATACATCAAACTGCACCAAATCCTTTTCACATGACAACCTCATAAATTATTCAACTCATTAGTATCACCAAGAGGCATAAAAATAACATCAGTGTTAAGGATGTTTTCTTATAGAGTAAGGTCAACTAAAAGTTTTAATATTAAAATCCATAAGCACAAGCTTCAAAATGCACATCAAGGTAAAAAAAATCGATGGGATTTAATCTCAGTGCAAGCTGTTTTAAATTCCTCTAGAAGGCTGTCATTAATTTAGATACTGAATGCTTCAGAAACATTTACTTTAGTATTGCATAAAAGGTAACTTCCTTCTGTGATTTGAAATATAAATAATGATAATGCAATCCACATTTCTCCTCATGCATGCTGCTTTTATTTCCCTTTGCATCAAAATAAAATAGTAGGGAAACTATATGAGGTTCCCTAATTAAGTTAAATAAATAAATAAATAAATAAAGGTAATTTTGAGTTATCTCTTCTTTTTAATTCTACAGTTTTCCAGGGCTGGCCTTGTGCTCTTCTCTGTTTTCAGATTCTCAGTAATTAGGTAGCATGTTTGGCTGCATAAATGTCGTCTTCATCATGTTTGTCATTTGCTTCTAGGAACTGTATCCAGTCTAGTGCTATTGCTACACCAACACATTGTATATGATTTTGAAGTCTAGAAACTAAAATAGATTGATAATCTTTAATCTATTTATGTCAGGGACTACTTCTATTTTTTATTTAAACCAAATATCCACAGTTTTCTATATCTTCTCCCCATTTTTTCTTATGTCTTGCTATGCTTCTACTTGTTTGCTTTGCTTTCCCTTTTCTTTGTCTTTAAAACATTGAAAAGAAAAACAAATAACATGGTAACTGTACTTTTAAATAGGACACCATCTTGGGTTGACCTGCAATCCAGTTTTGGGTCCTAATCTCTCAGCGAAAACCGGCATTCCAGATTTGGAAGGAGGCATGGCTCAGTAGGAGAACATATCCTTTTCCTCAGTAGGAGGAGGAAAAGGACATGTCAGAGGACTCAGGCCCCTAATATTTCCAGATAGGACTGGCAAGTGCTCATGTCTGAAACCCTGGAGAGATGCTGTCATTCAGACTAGATAGTACTGAAATAGTTGGCTAATGGTTTGACTTGTTAAAAGCCACCTTCCAAAGTTCATAGATAGTAATAATATTAAACCTAATAATATAATACCCTACGCTGCTAAGGTTACATACTTTAAAGTATGGTAGGGTATGAAGTAGACTTAAAGTAAACCTAGCAGCAGTATTCACAGCTTTTGTGTACAGATACTTTTGGAAAATGAAAATTACACCATGGAGATATAACAAAAAGGTTATACAATCTGATATCCCAACATAGGCTATCACTGTCATGAGAATACAGTTTTGAAGTGGAATTCAGAAGCTTCACAAGAATCCTAAGAATCTTAGTATTAATTAGAAACAAAATAAAAACCCCAAGCAAGAAGCATTAAAATGGAATGCCCAGTGATTTGGAGGTGGGATTTCTTTTATTAAGCAAAAATGTATCAAACATTTCTAAGCTGCCTATTTCATTTTAGAGACACCTTCCTTTCTCCTTTCTTTGCTCAGTTTTTATTTTTAAATCATGTATTTTTAAATCATGTATTTAAATCATGTATTTTTAAATCATGTATTTAAAAATCATTTTTTAAAATTATATAGTATCTATCCAGATCATAAATTATGTAATAAAAAAGCACAAAGTTGTTGAAGTGCCCTAATGTAATCAAACTACATAAATTGTATAGGCCTGGTTAATGTTCTTTATAAAATCAATTGGACTGTAAAATGCTTAAATTACTTGATCACACCCTGGCAGGAGGGGGAGCAATTTCATTCTCTTCTCACAAAAATACTGTCTTATCACATTTCTGAGAAGTAGTACTGGCATGGACGCACACTTCGCACTCTCTTGAACGGAATAGTCTCACCTCTTCACGACCTGACACCGTGTGCTGCTATTGGCACTAAATCCTCCCAGCATCCCTCATGACACAATGGCACGTGAAACCAAGCAAGCATTTTGCATTGGTACATGCTGCCTAGCAAGACATGTTTATCCCTTCACCATTTTACAGTCTCGCAGAATGGGGCCTTCCATTTTTTCATATTTTCTCTTAAAATGTCCAAACAGGAAGTTCCCTTTATAATAACCTTCACAGAAGAAGTCCCTCAGGATGCTCTGCATAGTAACATTTCCATAGCCAGGTGGACTGTCACTTCACTCCCAGTTTCTCCTCTCTCTGAATGCAGTATTGTCATGTACATTCCTATACGATACCAAGCAATTCCCATGGATCAGCGGGGACTGGAAAAGCTTGAAAACTACCACATATGTGTCTTTCATGCAAAGCAAAGAGGATGCTAAACACAACAAAAGAAACAAATACCCTTGTTTTTGGTACTATCAGAACTAAAAGGAAAACTTTTTAGACAGTGAGTGTGCTACAATGAGTACTGACCGTATTCCACAGCAGCTTTGAGCAAAGCGTCAGAATGGGTGGAGCCAAATGCATTGCGAACAAACCGTCTCCGCCGGCGCAGATCATCTTCCCAATAATCTAAGCGCCAGAAGTCATGGAGTTGGCTAGGGAAACAAAAACAAAGATCAACTTCTATGGGACTGGCATAGATTTCCTCTGTACATTTTATCAGAGAGGGAGTAGTTCTATAAAATATTTCACTGATCACAAGGACACAAAGTTACAATAAAACAATTTAAATGTATTTGAATGCCTCTTCACTTGCATTTAAGCTTTCAAAGATTCTGCCTCCTTCCTCAAAATGCTCTGCCTACTGCAAAAAACATTTATCAGAGCAAGCCCATTAACAAATGCAGCATCAAATTACAAGTATTAATGACACAGTTTTCTTTCTTTTACAGTGTTTTTTAAAAGGATTGTAAATCATAGAATGGACCTAAGAGCAAATATTTCACAATTTAATGACTATGGTCCCTTAGCAGACTAAACTTAAAAGTATAAAATATCACCACTTGAATTTTGTGGAACTATGATTAAAATAATGTGCTGAAATATTCATTGAAATAATTCCCCATTGCCCCCAGCAACCTGAGAAAATTGCAATTTTATTCATTATTAATAACACTGAATTAGAGCTGCAAAAAATTCCACCATGTGGTAATTGTCTAGGTAAATTATTATTCCAACACCAACAGAGTCCTTGGATGATTTTATAGCTTCCAGCTAAAACAAGCCATTAACAACCATGGCCATCTTCATGTTACATTGCCTGTTTTGCATTCAGAACCAATATTAAAGTTTCACATAATGATTCAGAAACCATTGTTAATCTATATCCTACTGAAAATGCAAATGCATGCATTCATTTTGCAGTAAATTAAATTTCATTGCTAAATATGAGAGTTGACAAGAATCTTGAAATTAACAATGCGATAACAACAAAAAATGCAAACAATTACTATGTTATCTACAGGTTCAATATTATTATGATGGGTTATCTGAACAAGATGGGACTTTACACGCATGCTCTATTTTTGTGACTGTGCCTGTGGGGGAGGTGATAGCGCCTCAAAGAATTTAGTATGGTGAATGATACACTTTCTAATATAGTGTGATTGATAAGCAGTTAAGGGCTTATTATTCCTGGAAGTATTAGACTCTTACAGATAAAAATATGAGAAAAAATCATGCACAAAAGGAGGGACATGAAGACTATATCCTCTGGAGCACTGGAAAAGAGGGTTCAGGAGCTGTCCATCTCTGAACAAACAATGCCTTCTATTCCCAGCCTGAACTGAGACACCATAATGGCAAACTTATTTTTTGAGATAATGGGGTTAGGGAACGAATTCATGGAGCGGGGCGGGGGGGGGCTGATATATTGGAAGGAAAACCTTCAAGCTCACCTCTGTAGATCAATTCTTCCTTGCAAATGTCTCTTTCCCAAAGGTCTTTCCCCTTCTTAACTTACTTTACTTCTGTTTTGGAGCCTGACTGTAGAAGTATAGGAACCATCTTGAGGAATTTTGTAGGGGGAATCAACAGACAGTAGAAGGTTAAGCACCTCTCCTATTCACCAGATTTTCCCCACAAGATCTCCCTCAACAGTGTACTCTACAAGCACCAGAGAGCTCCTTGTTACCTTGTCTCCCTGTTTTTATGTTGGGTTGTTTTATCTTGCCCTTGGTTTTCCCCCATAACATTGATATTGGTAATTTGAACTGGGGTTTTTTTTTTTTTTGCTTTGTTTTATGAACTTTATATTATGAACATTATTTACAAGCTGTTTGAGCTTATTTTTAAGAAAAAGTGGAATATTCATTTTAAGATCAGTGCATAAAGAGTTACAGTCTCTGGACTCTTAGCAGGAATTGCTGTAGGAGAGGGACCTGCTCCTACCCATTAAAGCTGCATTTTAGGCTGCCAACATCTCCTTACTTCCCACTACCAGCTAAGTGTATCCTATTCCTATCCTGCTACTCTTGGCAAAGCATGCACTTCCATTTCAGCACTGACCTATCTGTCAGCAATTGCAAGTGTGTGTGGGTAAGGAAAGGTCATATTTGGGCTATTTCCCATATGGCTTGGCATGCAGGATATCTATTCAGTAGGTCCAGAAGCTAGTTTCAAGTTTGTGCATCTCCTTTCCATACACACAGACACTCATTTTAAATTAAGCTCCGGCCCAAGCTTTTACCAGCCTGCATGAGTAGGATATGCACCCCTGTCAACATTTTTTTGCAGATAGATTATATAGACAATTCAAAGTATGGGTGCATGTTTACTCATATTAGTGCAAACAGTTACCTGTAGGCAATCAGATTAGGGAATCTGTTGCAGGCAGAAAGGTTACAGGTGCTGCCATGCAAGTAGAAAAATGGGAAGTCTCTCTAAGAAAAGGTGTGTCCTGATCATTTCCTTTGTGAAAATGAATTACTTCAGCATTTTTCTGAAACTCACACTGCAGAAAGCTAAATCTGTTGCCGATAATGAAATGCTTAGATAGATTCATGGAGCTGGTATCTTAAAAGGGAGCTATTCTCCCAAAGTAAGTGAAATATTTGACCCGACAATTGGTTCAGCTAGGTCAGTCGGAAAACAGGCAAAACCCAGATGTTTTCAAGGAAGGTGCAAGAAACTTTGTAGTTGACATTGTTGGGAATAAATGTCACACCAGGGATGGCTGCACTTAACCTCCATCAGTTAGCAGTTGTCTTATGCACTGAAGCACGAGGGTTTAATATTCTTTCAGAAAAGGTATACAGTCTTATCAAGGCCAATCTCATTTGTAAAAAGCTTTAATTCTTACCATTCCCTTTGTTTCAATAATATCTGGAGATAATTCAACCAGTTAATTATGAAGCACAGAACTCTTTAAATTTGATGCTTTCCATTTAAACTATTTTTCATATACAAGTTATTGTGAATGAAGAAAAATATTCATTTTGCATGCAACTGTACCTGGAAAATCATTTGCAGTATGCAAATTTTCTAAGCTGCAAAGCTTCCAGAAGGCCCATATGCCCCCAAACTTGCAAGCATCCTGTGCAGAGTGGGAGGAGAGACAGAGGTGATATTTGATGCCCTGCTTCTTTCACTCTGCTTATATGAGCTTTTTTGTTCCTTCCCCAAGGAACGTCACCTGGTGCCAACACTATCATCTTTCTTACACCAGGCAATGACATTTTTTTCAGGCATTTAGACATTAGTTATGGCTCAATTGAGGGTTACTTTTCTGGTATTTATTCCACAATGCAAGATATTTTGTGTATTCTGGATAAACTCATTTTGTATTGTATTGCTTTCAGCTTATGTTTTATAGTGTTTATTTTTACTTGTGCTAATGTGATGATACTGATTTTGGGTTTTCCTGTTACAGGAATTATGGATTTTGCACCTATGTATATAAGCCACTTTAATACTGTTTTTTAATTGTGGGAACAAACACAAATAATGAATTATTATTATTATTTTATCTGCTGCTGCACAAGCAGAAACTTCCACTCAGCAGCCTACTACCACACATGATTGCAGACGCCTGAAACCTGAAAACTGACATTTTTGACATGGGGGATGGCCTCAGCAAAATAACTATATTGCTCTTTGGCTGAAGACAGTCATACCTTAAAGTGTAGAGTTACACACACAAAGCTAGTGTAGAGTTACACACATTTATAAAAGTTAGTATTGAGAGAAGTATTGAAGTATTTGGTTAGGTTATAGCAAGGTTAACATGCTAGGAACAGTAGCTTTATAAGACACTGTAGAAAAAATGGGGTGGGGGTGGGGGGATCAATGGCTGGTAACATGCTATTAAGGGCATCCAAAAAGCATTAAGGTTTCCTATGTTATAGGACAGAATCCAATGGGACATTTATATGTGCATAAGAGAAACAATTCTGAATCACATCAAAGGTCCCTCTGGTCCAATATTCCATATACGGGGCGGCAAACCAGCAAAAGAGGTTCATTGAAGCAGGACAGGTGCAAGACCTGTGAATGCCAGACCTCCTCAGCAACTGGTATGTGCAGGCATGCCACCTCTCTTGAATGAGGTAGCACATAGCCAGCAAGGCTCATAAGGCCACTGACAGTGCTGTTGCACAAGTGGATTTACCACTAAAGCAAGTGGTACCTACGGCTTATGCAAGGGAGATTTAGTGATTCCTAGGAAAAAGCTCGACATGAGTGGAAATTCTTGTCTTAGGTTGCCCCTGAAATGCTAAGTTACTATTGTGCAAGTAGGGTTCTGCATGAAGAGGAGGGGGTGTAAGTATCCCACTGGATTCCAACTAAAGTTGTTAATTATGTAATATTAAAAAATCAGAGTATTTACTATTTTAAAAACAATTTTTGTCTACTCTTTAACTGTTTATCCTCAAAGGAATGTAACTACTTAAAGCTGCTAACACTTTCCTCAACTTGAAGGAAATTTAAAGAAACAGGACTAGTCAAACTGCCACTGTTCAAGAGAACACTAACTTTGCCACAAGAAAAAGATGTGAACAGATATAAATCTTCCATTAAAGAACAGATAGGAAGCATTGGAAATGAGATATTGCTAGCAGATGTACAGGAAAATCATGTTAAAGAGCTGTCCTTTAGTTGGGAATAGTATGTATTAATACTAGACAAGGTTATAGGTTTAGGTGACCTGTGTCTAAATAAAATTCTACTGAAATATTACACAGTTTTTCTATCAGAATAAACTTAAGAGGATGGATGATCTTCAGCAATGCAGTTCTACAACTTTCATTATGAAATGTATTCACACACGTACATGCTTTCACACATACAGAGTCACTACAAACAGAAAAAGGAAGAAACTAATGTGTTTTCTATAATAAAGTTACAAGCTTACAAAACTTGTCTTGGTAACTGTAAGCAAATATTGGGAAATAAATGGGAAAATATGACAGGTAATATTGTGCAATTGCAGAATAACTACCTTTAGTAAAGGGTGTACACAGCCTCTGAACAGGGTTCAAAATAATTAAGAATGTCTTTCACCGGACCAACAATATTGGTAAGATAAAATACTTCCAAGTCACACAGAATTCAGTTTTACAGAATCTGCCCTAACTATCAAATCACAAATGGTTTGTTCTACTGCCATAGGAGACGGTGCACAGACAATGTCATCTAGTCCATACCCACTGAGTGAGAGCTGTTTTGTCCTAGTTTATTTGTGTCATCAGAGTAGCCTCCCTGTAGTCAAGTATTTTTTTTCCTCCACATAAATGTCTTTACTGTTCAGCTTGTGCAGTACAGTAACCTCCTCACAAACGATGTATAGTAAATACATTTTTATTCCAACCTCCCTTGTCTTCTCCCCACCAACTCCCCGTATTTCATCCTTTCATTTGCTCTTTGCTCCCTTGGTTCTCTCTGCTGCAGTCTCTGCCTTCTTATCCTATGCACATTTCCTCCCTTTAATTATTTATTGCACATCTGCATGGCACAATAGATGGAGTTTTCTGGATAAAATACAGGTAAATTAATAACATAAATTACAAAAAAATGGGTAAAAATGAAACCAGTAAACATACAACCAAGACCATACAAGTACTGGCTAGTTCCAGTTCACTGTCTAGCTGATCTGGTTTGGACTAAGTGCAGTTGCCTGACCTTGGAAAGGGAGCTGCATGTGAAACACACTGCAATAATCCAAAAGGGTGGTGATGAGAGCATGAGACTTTCACAATCCTCTGTGTGCCTAGTCTCATAGTGCCCTACACCAACATGTTGTTTTTATACCGCTGAGTGGCAAGATGGAGTGTGAAGGCTGCACAACATGAGTCTCGGGGTGGTATGTCAGCCAGAGGTTGTGCATCCAGCTTTCAAAAGAGAGCAACTCCCTTTAGGACAGGGTGAACACCATTTAAGTGGAGAGATGGATGAAATAACCTTTTTGTCTAGGTTGTGATTAGCCCTCATTGAGTTCATTACTCCGCTGAAGCACTGGTGGAGTGGAAAAGGGTGTCATCTGCATATTGTCAATACCTCAATTATTCCTAGATAAGTCTCCTAGTGTTTTGATGTAGATGTTGAAAACCATGGGGGATAAAACAAAGTTCTGAGAGACTCCATAACACCACTCTGAAGACCAATAATCCCTCAGCACTATCTTCTAGAATCAACCATCCAAGCAGGAGCAGTAACCACATCCTTGCTCATATAATCCTTCCAGAAGTACCATACTCAATGGTATTGACAGTGTCTGAAGCATCCAAATGAACCAACAGGAACACACTGTTCCTGTCCCCCTTTACAGGTCATTCCACAGGGTGACGAGGGCAGTTTCTTCTTCAAATGAGGGTAATTATGCAGGTTGGTAAGGATTGAAGGGGATGATTGGTCTGCTAGCATCTGCTATCACAAAGATGTGCAAGACATGCTCAGACAGTCTTGCTGCCCTTTCCATTCAGTCTAGGACTGAAAATTTTTCAAGGATCTTTCTTCCAAGAAAAGTTAACAGACTGCTTTTGTCCTCTAAACACAGTTCACTACTTTTTCCTCCCCCTCATGAAGAGCTTTCTGTTACGAGCATAGACAAGAAGACACACCGTGCAAAAATTGAATGTCTACAGAATAGTATAGGAAGCTTAAAAATAGCCTACTATCAGATGAAAGAAAAATATAGACTTAAAAATAGTGGAAATGGGAGAAAGGACAGATCAGGACCCTTCTACTAGGAAAGGGGGATTTTCAGACTGACCCCTGCCCCACTCTGTGCCAACTTGTGTTATTCACAAGGTGAGGAAAGCAAGTGGCAGCACTGGGGCCTTCCCACTTCCTCTCAGTGGATGTTTTGACAGAGCAGGGGCAATAGCTGAGGGTTTTTTTTAAAAAAATTTTTCAAAAAACTGCTATGTGAGGGAAACTATGCAGCAAACATTACATTTAAGTTCATCCTAGTTAGTTTTATATTGTCCTCACATTGTTTGTTCATAAATAAGATCATCTTTGGCAAACAATTTTTCCCATTATTTCATCCACCACTTAACTCGGTTTGCAAGTTATTGGTTTTCAAACAACCAATACAATGCTTGTTTATCTAGCATTCTTGAACTTAGTTTAAGGAACTGAAAGGGAAGAATTTGTCAGTAAGCATCTAACATTTTATACTAATTATTTATATGAAGATTTCAGAGAATCTCTGTTCAAGGTCAAAATACTAGATTTGGAATCCATATGATCTATACATTTCTTTATGCTATTGGCGGAAATGCAGAAATGTCCTTTCTTTCCACGAAAGCTATGAAATTGATTAAGTCACTGCACATACTACAAAATCTATTGGTGCTTTTTACTTCATTCTTCACAATAAAGGAATGCAGTATAATTTAGTTTCTTCAAAGCAATACAACTTGACAGAGCCAGTTTATAATTGCCACCCAATAGATTTTGGGGAAAAAGTCACCTACTTTGAGACCAAGAAACATTGTGTTTGTAAATGTTGAACTATAGTATGAGTGAATTTGAGATTTTTAATTTTTTAATCTTTTTATGGTCTTCTATCTACATAGAGCTTTACTAAGGACAGTCTATTGACCACAGTGTATTCTGTGATTTAGACCTAAAGGAACACATTTTGAAATAAAAGGTGAATATTAAGTAGGCCTTTCAAAAAAAAAAAAAAATGGAATGAAGTAGATTCCCAGTCCTTAAGATTAGACTTCCTGGTCTGAGCTCCAGACAGCCTGGAAGAGAAGTCTTGTTGTGTTGACTGAAGCTTGTAGGAGCTACATTCCCCTGCTTTATAGTGTCACAAGGGTTTGGAACACAGCTGGCTGCTATACAGAAAGGAAGCATTTAGAAAAGGTATACAGGGGCACATGAATGTTTAAACCTTACTTTCAAAGAACTGTTAGGGACTCAGGCACACACACACTGTCTCCTTCCCCTCTCCCATTTTCCTTTCCATCCTTGATGTTGTATGGCTCAACACCTACACCCACAGATTTAATTGCTAAATACAAACAGTACGCCCACTTTCTGGCTCTTTTAGATCTCCTTCCATCCCCCACCAGTGAAAGCATGAATGGCCCCCACAGAATTATAGATAATTCCATGCTTTGTTTCTCCTGAAACTGGGTAGGAGCATTCCTGCCACATTATGTAGATTTCTTTGAATTAAAGTCTTAGGATGCAGTGTATTTTCCATTAAAATTCCAAGGATCTAGGTCTTAATATCAGCATGATCTTAACTATACCTTAAGATGTATTTTACATTTTAAAAATTCTGCTAAAAAAAGAGTTCCTGCTAAAAAAAAAATAATTGCAACTCTTCGTTAGCTATGGACAATGTTTTGTCAGTATTTAACTGTTGTATTACACTGTTGACAATAGGCTGCTATAGCTAGCCAATAGTATAATAGGGCCCCTGAGTAATGACTATTTGTCAAGCAATGCTAACTATTTAAAAAACATATCTGGCGATAGTTTTAGAATATTTTAAGTCAACTGTGGAGGGGCTGGGTAAAAGTTAATTTCAATGATTCTGAAAGGTTTTAAATGGGAACTTGATTTTTGGAATATTTTATAAAATTTCCTTTAACACATCTGGGAATACTAAGTAAAATAGAGTTGTTTCTGCCTTGAAGTTCTATTTGACTGGTTTTGTTTGTTTCTTTCTTCTAATTGTGTTTATTTTCTTAACTATGTTTCAAAGGTTTAATTTGCCATAACTTAAATCCAGTATTTTTGACAGTCTGTGGATCCACTGGATATAATTTTCAAACAGTTGTAATGTGAATATTCGTTAAGCTCCAGTCATTAAAGTGTTGCATTTTCTGACAGCTCTGTCTCTATTGTGACCTTAGTTCATGGCTTGCTCCCTCCTTTGGCCACAGCTGGCCTCTTGCTGTTCACAGCTGAAAAGTGAAATCAATGCTTGGTCTAACAAAATGCAGATGAAAGCCATTCTGATCACATATAGTCATTTCCCGTAATTTTATCAGCCTTCAGTTACTTAAATGATCTCTGGAAATGATTGTTTGTTCATCTGAATACAATGCCAGTTTTTGTGTTAAGGAAAACAATACATCCATAAAGCTCAGCCATGGTATGTGCAGCTCATTTAGGTAGAGTTTTCCTATACACAGACTTTTCAAAGCGATCTTTACATTCTAACTAAATTACAAAGGTTACAGTCTAAATCCTATAGATTTTGTTCCCCATTAGAGCCTAGTGTCATTATCCATTTAATTCTTCTACTTTGTAGAAAGGCTGAAAAGAAAACTCTTAATATGTCAATCCACATTTTCATTGATCTCAACCATTTACTCTTATTTGAACAAGCTAAGCTGGGAAAGCAACATTGTAGTTATAGGTAGGAGTGTATGATGTGGCTTAATGATTCAGAGGTCAGAGAACAACAATGTATTTGATAGAAAACAGCCTTTCCTCCTATTTTAAATGGTTCC